>NW_012146412.1:1406219-1406921 GCF_000956105.1 Propithecus coquereli | reverse complement strand
ATTTACCTTCCCCACAAAAAAGGCCAGTTAAGAAAGAAAGAGGGCACCCCCTTCCCTCTTCCTGATTTCCAAGAAGGAAAAAAAAAAAAAAAAAAATGAAAGAGATTACAAAAATCACATAAAGGATCATACGCAAAAATATAAAGCATAATAACAGGCAATGAGATTATAATGTGCCTCACAATTTTAAAAATTTTTAAATTTTTAGACTATCATATACATGCATACAATACACACAAATAAATATAGAAGTTTGGTCTTAAAACTTCAGCTGCTAAATCACTAATCTGGAAAAATATATTTGAACAAGAAATTTTACTAAGTTTACTTCCTAAAGTCCTAAAAAGAATTAAATATAATCATCCCAAGAATTCAATATCAGATATAAAATTAATCTATCATAAGAGACCAAAAAGTAATTCTCTTCAAAATGAATTACGAAGTTAAATCATTGTCAAACTATCCCCGATAAATAATTTTCCTCTGAAATCATGAAAGTTCAAGTTAGTCTGATTCACTTCTCAAAACTGATAAAATGCCTTAATTCAATTTCCAAAAAACCTAATGTCAATAATACAGAGAGACCTAGCACTCTGGGAGGCCGAGGCGGGCAGATCATTTGAGCTCAGGAGTTCGAGACCAGCCTGAGCAAGAGCGAGACCCCGTCTCTACTAAAAATAGAAAGAAATTAGCTGGACAACT
>NW_012146412.1:1391655-1393224 GCF_000956105.1 Propithecus coquereli | reverse complement strand
TCTTTGAAAACGAAGATCAAAACAATAATGAACCAAAGAGCGAATCTTGGGATGATTTCTATCATTGCACATACAAATAATGGGAATTTTGGTATGTTTTATCAGGCCAATTAATTCCTGAAAGGCAAATTTGCAACACAAAAATAATTATTTAAAAAATGACAAATACCACACAATGTATTTTAGCTTTTAAAAACTTCCTCAGCTACAGAACACTTGAGATGCTACTAAAACATAAAACAAAACTTCCTCAGCAACATGCCTTAATTGCCGTATCAGTGCATGATAATGTCTTAAAAATCTAAAAACCCACAGTAAAACTGCAAAAATAAGGCGCTTTCATCACCTGAATTCCGCCCCTGTCCTCACTGCCTGCCATGCCGTCCACCTCGTCCATGATGAGAACGTGCTTTGTACTTCCTGAACAGGCTGCTCCACCGGCCCAGGCGGAGGGGCAAAGGGAAGGGACAAAAACAAAATACCAACTGTTCAAAAACTTGCTTTATAGGAAATTATATAACACATAATACACTTCCAAACCCACAAGAGTATGCAGAGAAAAGAAATTCTCCCTGCCGCTCCCTCCCTGGTGCACCCAGTTTCCCTGCCCAGAGGCAGACAGCAGCCTCTTGTCTATGCTTTCAGGGATGCTCTATACATACTGAAAACATGTGTGCATAAAAATATACACCTTGGTTTTGTCATTTAATATATTTTGGTGATTTGTGCTTTATCTGTAGATATATAACAATTCATTTTTTAAGGCAACTCAGTATTCCATTTTACACATGTCCTAATTTACTTAATCACTATTAATGAAATTAGGATGTTTCTAAGTTTTTGCTATTATAAGTCATACTATACGAATATCCTTTCATATCTCTATATATGTCATTTTGTACATACACAAGTATAATAGCTAAATTCCAGGAATTGAAACTTCTGAGTTAAAAGGTATATTTAATTTAACTGTGAGAAATACTGCCAGATTGCTCTCCAGAGTTGTACCAACTTCCACTGTAACCAGCCATGTGTAAGAGTAACATTTCCTGAGCAACTTTTTTTCCACAAAGATTTTCTACCACTGAAAGTGCCAAGAATTCAGGTGACAAAGCAACACATCATAGACTCTCACTAGCAGCTGTGCAGGCCTTAATTTGGGCATCTTGTTTTCCCCATGAACTCTGGCCACACAGGACCATTAGCCACAACCGAAACCCCGCGGTGGGCACTCACACCGCGGCTTCTCTCATCTTCCACTACCTGTGCCTGAGATGACCTCTTCTACCTCCAGATGGTTCTCTTTCTCATTGAGGCCTTTCAAACAAATATCCTTTTATCTCAATGTCCCAAACACAATTACTTCTTCATCCACAGGCCTTATTACCTCACTCATCACACTACATTACAGTCATTTATTTTGTTTTCCTCTTCACAAGATTCACCTGTGAATCCTCTAAAACTCATGTGCAGATTAATCTGTTCAACCCGAGCTCTTTGAAAACGAAGATCAAAACAATAATGAACCAAAGAGCGAATCTTGGGATGATTTCTATCATTGCACATACA
>NW_012146412.1:1360684-1390695 GCF_000956105.1 Propithecus coquereli | reverse complement strand
GGAGTTCGAGACCAGCCTGAGCAAGAGCGAGACCCCGTCTCTACTAAAAATAGAAAGAAATTAGCTGGACAACTAAAAATATATAGCAAAAAAATTAACCGGGCATGGTGGCGCATGCCTGTAGTCCCAGCTACTCGGGAGGCTGAGGCAGGAGGATCACTTGAGCCCAGGAGCTTGAGGTTGCTGTGATCTAGGCTGACACCACGGCATTCTAGTCCGGGCAAGAGAGTGAGACTCTATCTCAAAATAAATAAATAAATAAATAACATAACATAACATAAATAAAATAAAATAACAGAGAGAAAAGAGTCATGTTCACAATTTTAGGGACTAGGAAAAAAATATATTTTTTGCTTTTCTTTAATGTTTATAAATACAGTGAAAAACAGCTAAAAATTTATACTCAAATGTTATGTGCTAGTCTGATTTGCTCTAGTGCTTACGAAAATCAAGTCCTTTCATTGTCTAGAGATCCAGCAGCAAGAGACAAGAATAAAGGCAGTATCACAATGGTGACAAGTAGAATCCTGATTTGGACAAGCTGAGTTTAAACTGTGCCAGCACCCTCTCCTCTCCAAGCCTTTTTCATTTGTCACATGTGGATGATAACAGTACATATATTCAGTACACAGAATTCAGTACACGGAATTATTACAAGGGTACATAAGATATCTGTACATTTCAAGATCTGTAACACATATTTATTTATATTACCTATAAGATAATGTACCCAAGTACTTAGTACACTGCCTGGCTGATGGGTAAATAATACCTATTATTATAATTGCCAATATTAGAAAAGGATGAAAATGACAAATATCACCAGAACCAAAGCAAATTCTACAAGTTTGATTTTAGAAAAATATACATCATAGGTTTATATACATCCATCACATACACATTCACACATATACATTGTCGCCTACACAAGACCGCTCTGAGGTCATCTTTCCAACCACACTACAACAGAGGACCCACCTGACACACCAGAGAAGCTGTGGTGGTTTTGCCAACACCTGGAGGGCCTGAGAGTAACGCTGCTTTAAAGCTAGAGCCATCATCTTTGCCGGCAAGTTTACCAAACTTTGCTGCTAGGAAAAAAGAGGTTCCAGAGTGTTAACCTGCATCACCTAAAAGAAATTCAGGAATAGTTGTGCACAAACTTCACATGGAAAGCAGTCCTCCAATTTGATTCTAAATTTGCAGAATATTTTCTGTAAAGTATTAACAGTTTCCAGAGTATTTACTGAAATTCTACTCCCTACCTTACCCCTACCCAAAATAAGAAACTAAAACTAATTCACTTTAAAGCTCTGCATTTGAAACAATAATTTTATGAGTTTTCCTTCCTCCAAATCCACATGCTACAGAGCACGCGGCCTGGACTCTGATCCTAACTCCATCCACCTAACTCCACCTCTCGCCAGCTGGGAGCACTTCAGAAGTAAGTGACTTAACCCCTCTGTGCCTATCCCCTCCTTCTCAAAACGAGGACTACAGTAGTAAAGCGGCTGGCAGGGATGTCGTGAGGACAGAAGTGCTGAACACAGAGCCTGACGTGCCTCAGCAAGCGTTAGCAAGTATAATCAGCTACGTGGTCACAAAAAGAAATAAGGATTTGAAGATGCTGTGTCTGTAACTATCTTGCACCACTCAATACTAGAATACTCTTTCTCCCTTCACCACATCGGTACCTGGCACATAAATCATGCTCAATGCATACTCAATAACTCAGAGAGATATGGTTAAACCTCTTGCCAAGAGGGAACTGAAGACTTAAAAGAAGTCTTTTCCACACCTGGGCAACACAGTAAGACCCCGTTCTCTATAAATAAAAAAAGTAGCCAGGTATGGTGACACATGCCTGTAGTCCCGACCACTTGGGAGGCTGAGGCAGGAGCATCACTTGAGCCCAGGCGTTCAAGGCTGCTATGATGATGCCACTGAATGCCAGTTAAGACAACAGAGTGAGATCCTGTCTCTTAAAAAAAAAAAAATTTTTCTTTTTTCATTTAAAAAGTCTTCTCTAGGCACATGAAACACTTGGCCCCCCACCCCCTGCCTTTTAAGGTAGATTTTTCGGTGGTTTCAGAAAGAGAAAAAAATATAAATTTAAAAATTTTAAATTTAACCTGTATCATCACAATTTTATTATCTAACTATTATAAATAAACTGACATCATCGGCAAGGTCTAGCAACCACCCACATATTAATAACCCAGTTATCACTGTGGGGATTCACCGTGATGCTGGCTAAATTCTGCCTTTATTTGTTCTACGCCATCCCCCAGGGCTGCAGTTGAAGCTTAAGAAAACACTAACATTTGTGATCTGAAAGCTCAGTTCCACAAATACTTTGGATATTAAATCTATATTAGGCATTTCGTTTTCCATGACAAATACATAGTAAACAAGCACAGAAACTACAGAAGCACAGGCCCATCAGGGCTATAAAAAGCAAATGGCACAAGCCACTAGGGTGTTAGGCTGACTGCTCTGTGCACATGCCTCAGTCTTTATTCACACCTTTCCCTGCAGTGCCCTTGGCACTCCCAGTGGTCTTGTTCTCACATGTCTTCAGACCCTGAGATGTGTTCTCTTTCCCACCCAACTCCACCGCTTCTTCACCTGGCTGCCTCCTACTTGGTCTCCATCCTTCCCGCAGGGATGGGCACTCACATCCCCACTCGTGACCACGTGCCTCCACCCCTGCAGCTCCCTGTACTTACCCTAGAGCAGAACAATACATTTTAACGGCTGGTTCAGATATGTCTCCCCACTGCCTGGGAGCTCCTGAAAGGGACTGAGTTTTGTTCACAACAGCACCACCAGGGTCTGGTACAGCACCTGGGCTCAGACCAAGCTCTTAATAAATGCTTGCTGATGGAAGAATGAACTAACCATTAGACTTTCTCACATACGTGCAATTGAGCAATTACATGACGAAAGACACACACACACAAAAATAAGTGAGGTTCTAAAATTACCATGTTTTTTATCTTCTGAAGAACTCTCGTGCCAGTTTCGGAGCCAGCGTAGGAGTTTGTTGGCACAGCTCTGGTCTCCTTGTTGTCCAATAATGGTCTTAAGCGATGTGGGCTTATATTTATCCACCCAGAGCAAATTTTCCACTTTGTTTTCACTGCGACCATCAGCCAAATCCCTGGCCTTGCTGTCACCATTGACCTCCTCGGCCACCTGCTCCTTAAAGTCCAGGCCTCTCCTAAACACACTTGTTTCCTTTTGTATTGACTTTATGGAACTGTCCCTTTTGGGCGTCAGCTTGCTCTTTTTAGATTCTGATTCCTTTTTAGTTGGACTAATTTTTCTTTTTCCTTGGTCATTTTTTTGAGGTGTTTTCTCCAATTTGGACTTTTCTTTCTTCATCTTAAAAAGTGGTAAAGTGAGAGAAACCTGATGAGACATACAGAATTTCTATCCTGCTAACCATACTCCAGAGAGCAGTCTGAGTCAGCAGAGTGAGCCACTCAACCTGCCTCAGCCTTTTCACAACGGATCCTGCTGTTTATGTAAATCACCTCCTTCAAAACTCTAAAAATTAGCAACACACACCAAAAAGCACCCAAATGTAATTTTTAAGTGAGAGCATATTATTTTTTAAAGTAATAAGTATTCCAATTTTACTTTTAAAAAATGGAGGAAATGGTTACGAGATTTTTATTTCAAAGCTTCCTGGTTAGTTAAAGGTTAATGCCTCCACAAAAACTTGTATACAAAGGTTCACAGCAGTTATATAGATTGAAATAACCAAAACATCCATCACCTGAAGAATGGCTAAACAAAATGGGGTATAGCTATACAATGGAATATTATTCACTCATAACAAAGAGTGAGGTACTGATACATGCTACAACATAGGTGAACCTTGAAACCATTATGTTAAGTGAAAGAAACCAGACACAAAACGCCGCAAAAAAAAATGTCCCAAATAGGCAAATCCACAGAGACATAAGTAAATGCCAGGGGGCAGGTCTGGTGATGAGTGACTGCTAATGGGTACAGAGTTTCTTTTGGGGGTGATGAAAACATTCTGGCATTAGATAGTGGTGATGATTGCACATTCCTGTTAATATACTAAAACCACTGACTTACACACTTTAAAGGGGTGAATTTGATGGTATATAAATATCTCAATTTTTTAAAAAGTTAGTGCCTCTTTACCATTGGATGCTAAAATTAGTGGATGAATATTTGAGGAGAAACAGGATATTAAAATAGTCTTAAAAGTATCTCCCCAAGATAGTTACCAACTAGAAAGGGGAAAATAGTCACATTACCAGTAGGAACCTAGCAGACATCATCTTAACAAAATAACCAAGGTTATCATCACCAATAATAAAACGTATTGACATTATGTACAATTTATATGATGTACTAAGAAGGATACACTATCACTTCTGTGGTGTTCTTGCCAAAAATGTATAACCTCAATCTAGTCATGAAAAAATATCACAGAACCAAATAGAGACATTCTACAAAACTGACTGGTACTCATCAAGAATATCAAGGTCATAGAAGACAAGGAAAGACTGAATAACTATTATAGACTGGAGCAGACTAAGAAGACACAGCAACTAAATGCAGTGTGGGATCCTGGAACAGAAAAAGAACAACAGGGGAAAATGTGAAGTTCAAATAATATGTGTAGTTTGGTTAACGATATGGTAGTGTTGTTAATTTCCTGGTTTTTATAACTATGCTACAGTATGTAATCCAAATCGTTCCCTAGGATTTCTCTAACTGGAATAAACTGAGTGGGCCATACTGCCACCTGTGTGACTGGGAACATTAATTTGGGATGCTGGCACTCCTGTGCCCTGCATGTAGAAAAGGCTGTTACATAGTAAAAGGATGCTAACACTATGAAAAACAGAAAGACAGAAACCGAAAGGGTCCTCAAAGCACGGCAATCTCTGGATCCAATAGTTCCCAGACTAGACCCACCCTGCCCATAGTTTAGTTATGTGAGCCGACATTTTTCCCTTTTGCTAAAGCTAACGTAGGACAAGTTTCTGTCATGACTGAAAAAGTCCTAATATAGTCCTAATTGAAATGAATTTATCATGCTGATACCTGTTAACATATCCTTTAAGGAACTCTTAAACAATAACTTTTACATGAAGTCAACACAAGAATATGGAAAATAGGCCGGGGTTGGTAGCTCATGCCTATAATCCTAGTACTTTGGGAGGCCAAGGCGAGAGAATCGATTGAGGCCAGGAATTAAAGACCAGCCTGAGCAACATAGTGAGACCCTGACTCTACAAAAAAACAGAAAATTAGCTGGGTATGGTGGCGCACCCCTGTAGTCCCAGCTACTTGGGAGGCTGAAGTGGGAGGATCACTTGAGCCCAGAAGTTTTGGGTTGCAGTGAGCTACTATAATGACGCCACTGTACTCTAGCCCAGGCAACTGAATGAAACCGTCTCAAGGGAAGAAAAAAAGATATGGAGAATAAGGAAAGTTTAATAAGTAAATATGTTATATGAAATACACCATCCTCTTTCTTTATATTCCTTTGCAAAATGTAAGGAAATACACCAAAGTAGACATCCTGAAGCAGAGTCCTTCAGCTCAAAGAGAAATAAGGTAGTCTGTGGTAAAAAGGGAGGTTAATCTTTCAGCCAACTGGCCTATATCCACCCAAGATAAGTCTCTATAAAATAGAAAAGTTTCTCTACACCAACTTAAATAAATCAAGTTCTTCTTTTTTTTTTTTTTTTTAACAGACAGGGTCTTGCTCTGTCGTCGAGGCTGGAGTGCAGTGGTGCGATCATAGCTCACTGCAACCTCAAACTCCTGGCCTGAAGCAATCCTCCTGGCTCAGCCTCCCAAGTAGCTAGGACTACAGGTGCATGCCACCATACCCAGCTAATTTTTCAAAACTTTTTGGAGAGATGGGGTCTGGCTTGTTGCCCAGGCTGGTCTTGAACTCCTGGCCTCAAGCAATCCTCCTCCGTTGGTCTCCCAAAGTGCTGGGATTATAGACATGACCCACCACTTCTGACCTAAATCAAGTGCATTTTATACAAACCTCAGCTTCAACTGCTATTTCATACTTGGACTTCTTGCCTGGCATAGTTCGAATCAGATTTAATAGGCCATCTTCATCGATAATTTTTGTCCCCAAGGCTGCTGCCTGTTGATTAAAAATGCAAATCATCAAAACTGCATCCTAACAATTCCTTTCTGTTAAAAAAAAAAAAAAATGATTCTAGGGCCTATTAGTAGGTGAAAAAAAAACACACACATTTTTAAATTAGATAGCACTGGAATAAAAAAAAAACAAACCCAAACATTCATTGAAAAGCACCATTAAAAAGAAGTAAATAAAAGATATACTTCCTAAGAGTGGTGAAGTGTCACATTACTATTTTTGTGGACTGCTATACCTTTCCTCCCCTAGAAATGGGCAAAGCCACTAGGCCTTAAGTACAGCTCTGCACACCCTCTCCCATGTTTGACTCATACAGCAGACATTTCCTACCACCTTCTTCCCTGCTAACAGAACTCCAATGTGTCCATCTGTAAGTGATGGGTGGCAACTGGTCTAAGGCGCTCAGAAAGTCCTGATCCTCCCGCAACCTCCCCTGCAGCTCTGAATGGCCATGTGACACCTCTGGCCAATGAGACTTAAGTAGAATTCTACAAGAGGTGTTTCTAAGAGAACTCCAGTCAGGCCAGTCACAGCTATTATGACATCTTGCCCCTGTACCCTTTTTCCTGCCTTGAATGAGACTTAAATGCCTAGAGTGGCAGCTACCTTGTAGCCACAAGGCAACATGCAAAAGGACAAAAGCTAACGCAATAAGGATAACAGAGGTGAAGGCTGGAGAGCTAGCCTAGCTCCATTATTGAGCTATGAACCATCCCCAGCAACTGCCCACCTCTGGAATTCTTGTTAGATGAAGAAAATAAGCAGGTATTTGTTTAAACCACTCTTAGCTGGGTATTCTGTTACTTGGAGCTAAACATAATCCTAACCAACAGACCTCTGACTCTTAAGAGCTTCTAAAAAGAAAAAACTTAAGTATACAGTGTCATATACAGAATACTTAGGACTAGAAAAATAGACAACTGCATTTGTTTCTATCTTCCAAAAAAAAAAAAAGATTTAAACTAGAATACACTAAGAAAAGTCAAGTAAACTGGAACTGCGCCTTCAACTGGACGACCAAAACCCCGGGGCTGAAGCCAACACCACTTCTGTGGAGAAGAAATAACGTGGGGAAGAAATTGCTTTTCCATGTTTTTCTTAGCTCTGTGGAAAGGACAATGCCACAGCCACATCAGGGGCATGCCGAGGCAAGCAGGTGCCACCACGCTGAGAGCACGGCAGGACCCACCTTGTCACTCTTGGACTGTCCACTATCGCGGCCCATGACAAGGTAGTTTGTTTTCTTGCTGACATTTCCTGTTACTTTTCCCCCATAACGTTCAATTAGAGACTTGGCTTCATCTCGCTCAATGGATTCCAGCACGCCTGTGATTACAAATGTGAGGCCTTCCAGGCAATTTTCAGCTCCCTAAAAACCGAAATGTTCAAGCAGAGAGGAAATTACATAGTAGCTTTCCAAAGAAATATTTGACATCAAAATTGCAGAAAGCTGATTTTTCTCATTTGACATCATAAATAACCTCAGCACAAAAAGTTTGCTGGATAGTTACGGCCAATAAGCAGAACCTGAGATTAAATCCTGAGAAATTCTTACGTTGCTAACATTTAATAAACTTATAAAATGAGCAACAAAAAGCATATAGCCAATATTGTTAGCAAAGCTCATTAAAATTGCCTGTTCATGCTATTTTCCATTATGCTTTTTATATTTAAACTGCTAGTTAACTTGCATAACTTTAAGTTAACAACCAAAGGCACCTATAGAAACTCTTGCCATTAAAGTCTTGATTCTAAGAGGATTAGCAAGTTTGAGCTCTTGTCCTCCTCTCTGCTGATTATTCTCTGATAGGAAATCTAACAACCTGCTAGCTAATAATTTAAAGGCAAGATATTATCCCCCGATCAGAAATATAACTCTGATAATACAAGAGACACTGGCCAGAAAGTGAATGGAGCAGACGTTCAACCTTAATTGGAATTATACACAGACTTTTTTGTCTTTGCAATGGTTTGATAAAATTATACAACGAAGCAAAATGAAAATAAAAATTATATATGATATCCCAAGTTACTCATTACTCTTTGAATCAAGAACTGAAATCAACACAGACTTAAAACAGGCTTGAAAAGCAGCAGCTAAATAAAATTCAAAGATTGACCCAACACAAGTTCAATCCCTCACCATCTAGGTGAAGAATTTTTCTTGGAAGACAAAAAGAAATAACTATGAATCTGCTTGAGAAGAGAAGGTTTCACCAACATCATCTCGAGGTCACTTCAGGCTCTGCAGTTCTCCGATTGAAATGATCTACAGTAACATTACAAGTACTTAAATTCTTCTCAACAAATTCAAAGTAACCCTGGAAAACTACACACTCAAGCCCCCATATCTCACAACCCGATCATCTACTATCTCCCAAATTATCACCCACCATGACTGAGTATCTTTTCACTTCCCCTATCTCAGCACTTCCAGCCTCACTACCCACTCTACATCCCATTAATAGAACTTCCCCACAGCACTTACTCCAAGAGCAGCAAACTACCCAACATCCTCAACCTCTTCTCCAATATTCCCACCACAGCCTTGCCTTCACTGAAACTGGGCTGTCCCGTAAGGACACCACTTTGCCTGAAGTCCTCTCAACTAGAACTTGTTCAGTCTTTCACACACATGCACAAGCAGCAAGGGTGGCATCTTCCTCTGCCTCCTATAAGACGACCCATGAGCCCCCTGCAGTTCATCACCTCCCCCACATCCCCCACCCCGTCCCAGCTCCACCATCCTCTCCCTCTCTTTGTTAGGGGAACTACTAATCTCCATATGCAGTTATGTATACCAAGCAAACTAAAAATAAAATTAGTTTATACATTGTACATGTATCCCCTCCCCTCTCACCTTCTCAGAAATTTCATACTACATTTGATTATCCTTCTCTGTCTGGTACATCTTCAATCTCTCGCTTTCTGCTAGGATCTATCCCATCAGCAAAAGGCATACTTTAAGTATCTTCTACCATTAAAATACCCACATTTTGCCCCCAAATCCCACCTTCTACTTCTAGTTAGAAGTCCTCTCTCTTGTCCCCTTCACACCCAAACTTATCAAAAATATTACCTACTTCTACTGTCTCCATTTCGTCTATTCACACTCACTCTTCGACCCACTTCCACCAAGCTCTGCCTCCACCACTCTATTTAAACTGCTCTTGCTAAGGTCACTAAGGAGCATTATTCATGTTACTAAATGCAATGGAGGCTGGGGGCACAGCATCTCATGCCTGTAATCCCAGGGCTTTGGGAAGCCAAGGTGGAAGGATCACTTGAGGTCTGGAGTTTGAGACCAGCCTGGACAACATAGCAAGACGCAGTCTCTAAAAAAAAATGAGCTGGACATGGTAGTGCACGCCTGTACTCCTAGCTACTCAGGAGGCTGGGGAGGAAAGATCACTTGAGCTGAAGAGTTCAAGACTGCACTGAGCTCTGATCATGTCACTGCACCCAGCCTAGGGCAACAGAGCAGGACTCTGTCTCAAAAAAAAAATTTAATTGAATTAAATTTACATTTAAATTAAAAATAAATACAATGGGCAATTTTCTGTCTCCCCTTACCTGGAATCTTAACAGCATGACAAACTTAACCAATCATTTTAAAAATGTTCTCCCTGGCTGGGCACGGTGGCTCACTCCTGTAATCCTAGCACTCTGGGAGGCCGAGGCGGATTGTTTGAGCTCAGGAGTTCGAGACCAGCCTGAGCAAGAGTGAGACCCTGTCTCTACTAAAAAAATAAAAAGAAATTATCTGGACAACTAAAAATATATATAAAAAATTAGCCAGGCATGGTGGCGCATGCCTGTAGTCCCAGCTACTCGGGAGGCTGAGGCAGAAGGATCGCTTGAGCCCAGGAGTGTGATGTTGCTGTGAGCTGGGCTAACACCACGGCACTCACTCTAGCCAGGGCAACACAGTGAGACTTTGTCTCAAAAAAAAAAAAATGTTCTCCCTTCCCTTTGCTTCTGTGATAACAACTTTATCAGACTTCTCCCCCACATTGTGGCTGCTGCTTCTCAGTCTCCTTTTGGTTTTCATCCACCTCTACTTCACAAAGAAGCAGGGGCCAACAACCTCTTCTCTTCTCATTCTGTACTGGTTTGCCGAAAGCTATGAATCCCTTCGAATATTATCTATGTACCAATAATGCCCAAACTTTTACATGCAGTCTTGACCTCTGTTCTGGGCTCCAAGCCCACATATCTACTTGTCCACTCAGCATCTCCACACGGACATCTCACTTACACAAAAATACAAACAAGCGCACAGCAAGGCCCACGACAAACTCATCACCGTCTTCTCAGACCCACTCTGCCCCCGATGGCATCAGCCTGGCTGGCTCAGGCCCACAACCAGGAGATCATCCCTGACACTCCTTCTCTCTCACTCCCCACTTGCCGTTATCGCGGAGCCCTGTAAGACAGCACCTCTTCTGCTGAAACCACTTCACTTTCCAGCACTCCCACTGCTCCTCCAGACAAGTCCCTGTCACCGATCTGTCTGCGTATCATCCCTCCCCACAACCACTGCGCCCTGCACTCGGCAGCCAGGGAGATCTTTCACACAGGCGAATCTGGTCACGTTACTCCCCCACTTAAAATCATTCTCTTAGACAAAGTCCTAAACATGCCCTGCAAGATGTGGCCCCATTAACCTCTTCAGCCACTCTCGTCCCTTGCTCACTGTGCTCCAACTACACTGCTTTCTTTCAGCGGCTCAAACATGCCATGCAAGATCCCTTCCCACTCAGGGACACCACACGTCCTAGTCCCCCGGCCCAGATCATCGTGCCAGCACAACCCCTACCCTGCACTCCAGGCGAATTCCTTTCATTCTTCGAGTCTCCATTTACATATCACTTATTCTACACATCACATCCAGGGTCAGTTTCCTCTGTTATACTCTCTAAAGGCATCCTAGATTTTTCCTTCATGGCACATATCATGATTACAATGAAATAATAATCTATTTAATGTCTCTTTTCTTAGACTGTAAGTCCCATGCAGGCAAAAAGCATTAGTCTTGTCACTGGCATATTCTCAAAGCCAAGCCCTTCTAGGGCCACTTGTTATTTAAAGGAAAATTTCTCTGAGTATGAAACAGAAATTCATAATGAACATCCCTAATTCACGAAAATGGTGACAGGTTTTTTCTGTTTATTTTTCCCCCAATTGAAAGTCTCTCATGATGTTATTAACTTTTAATTATTAATTCTCTGCTGCTGTAAGCACAGTGAATACATACACGGAGCTACCCAAGGCAGAGGCCCTTACAGACTGGCATGCCCTCTCAGGACTCTTACCTTTGGTATTTCTTTGGAGCCCAGAGCTTTGGGACCTTCCCGATTTAAGTAGCTTCGATAAGCTTGATAATTACTACGTTTCTTTTCAGAATCTTCAGGACTTACAGACTTTGGGGAGAAAGAAAGAAAATTGAACAAAGTCATGCAAAATACATATCTAGAAATAAACATTAAGTCACTCCTGTGTTTGGTTCTAAAATTAACAGTTTTAGCTATACAGGTACTCCTCAACTTACAGATGCCTGACTTACAAACATCCTGCATCAATCCTTCTCAAAACTCTCTATTCTCCTAAAGGCACATACCTTAGGGCAGATTAGGGGTATAAGCCAAGATGCCAGCTCCAAGCAAAGAAATGGAAAGAGTGTTTAGAGAGATTCATGTAAATTTTAAATTCTACTCCATGATATATCCAAGTTTATTTTAACAGAAAAATAAATTTTCCCCTAAGTAAATTTAATCACCCAAAACCATATCCTATGTTAATCCTATGGTCTCACATACCCCTAAAACACTGCCCTGTATCACTAGGGATATAAGCACTCCAGTCGGAGAATCACGGGCTTCATGTAAACAGCCAGCTCAGAGAAGGAGCCCCACATTCTAGATGCTAGCACTCTCCCTTCTGTGTTTAATCTCTCCCATTCAGTTTCTCCCAGGGAATTTTACCATGGGTATATATGTCAGAAAATCGTGGCAAAATTTTTCAAATTATATATCCCTGGACCCACATCCAAATTTCTGATTCAGAGATAATGGGATATGGCCAGAACAGGTATATTTAAGTGAAAAAACATTCTAGATAATTCTGATTTAAGAATAGCTACAAGATGGTCTCTGTTGTTTTTTCTACCTCCTGTTTTACATTATTTTTAACTTGTAAGTAACTGCAAATCCCTTCAAGAATAGGCAAAATACTTCTCTATAAAATAATTTCACCAACAGAATAATTAAGCTGGTTTGGTTATGAGTTAAATAAGCCATTATGGACTGGTCCTAGAATCCAACCCTACTTTTCAACAATGGCTCTCAAACGTTGGTGTGCCTTATAATATCGTATAAGGAGCTGATTACAATGCAGCTGCCCACACCGCATGTCCTGGGAAACCATGATTTTAACAGGCTTCACCAGAGAGTTTAATGCATATACCAACACGAGGAAATGATTCATTTATAACATTAATTCTATGAAAAAAAATCTGAATTATAAACTTATAAAATAACTTTGAAGCACACCCATTTATGAAGTCTGAATTATTTGACTGAGACCAAATGAATTATTAATAAATTGACTTTGATGTTCCCAAAACTGCTTAAGCAAAAGTTCTAAGTTATTGCTGTTCCAACTTTTAAAAACACAGTGAAGAGTAATGGTATCATTTAAAGATTTCCTTTTTTCGTAAACATAGCTTCTGTGAACTGAACATGTTTAGTGTGCCTGAAGAAAAACATTCACCTACCAGATAAGCATTTAGTGAAGAAAAATCTGAGACCAAAAAGTTAATTGTTCCTTTAAGCATATTTATGAGCACTGCCCACAAACAAAAGCATTTTGAAATCATCACCATTTCACTGTTCTGCACTAAAAAATAATGGTGATGAGCAGTTAAAATAAATGATATTCTACTTTTAATTCTAAGTGCCTAAGAGGCATGAAGGAATAGTGGTTTCTCATTATGAATCTCAAGTGATTCCAAACTGGAGATTCAGAGAGGCCACTGGTTTCTCAAACACATTTGAAAAAAAGAAAACTTTTGAAAAGCATCAATTATTTCATCATTTTTTTTCCTATGAAAATGATTTCAGTATGTCAACATTGTTATACAAGAGCAAAAAGGTATCAATTCAGAACAAATCCAAGTAACAGTAATTTTAATAATAATAGCTAAAAGTTCTATAGCACTTATTAGGTCCCAGGCACTGTTCTCAGTGGTTTTACATATTAACTCACTGGTACTATTATTAGCCCTATTTTACAAATGAGGAAACCAAAGCACAGAGAGGGGACATCATCAGACCAAGGTCACACACCTCCTCAGTGGCAGGGCTAGGATTTGAAAGTTGCTCCAGAGTCAGTGCGTGGAGTGACAATGCTATACTACTATTAATATTTTTGTCTTCACAAGACCTGAGTTCAAGGCTGGCCCTGCCACTCACTGGCTGGGTGATCTTGGAATAGTTAAATTCTTTCATCATCTTTAAAAGTTGAATAATAAAAGTAAATATTCACGGTTGTTGTGAAGATTACATGAGACACCACATGTAAAGTATTAGCACAATATCTGATACACAGTTATAATAAACATTGGCTAATTTAGCTATATTAGTAATCTATACTCTGCAATAGCTTCTAAATTTAAAATGATATCTTAAAAGTACTCTAATGACTTATGGAGTTGGAACTAAAACTTGAAAACAAACTCAGATCAACACACAGCCCCAAAATATATACAGTAGTGCCCCCTATCCACAGAGGATAACATTCCAAGGCCCCAGTAGATGTCAAAAACCACAGATGGCACTGAATGAACTCTATATATACTTACGCATACTATGTTTTTTCAATCTGATCACCGAGCCAGCCATTAAGCAACTTAACGGGTAGCATATATAACGTGGATACTCTGGACAAAGGGATGATTCACATCCTGAGTAGCGAGAGATTTCATGATGCTACTCAGAATGGTGCACAATTTAAAGCTTATTATTTCTGGAATTTTCCAAATAATATTTTCAGATCACGATTGACCATCAGTAACTGAAACCTTGGAAGGCAAAACCACAGATAAGAGGGACTACTGTACTTCTTAGAAAGCTCCTACCTCTTTTTTAGCTGGAGAACTTTTGGTCTTCTTCGGAGTTTTTGTCTCTCCTTTCAATTCAATGGCATTTTCTTTTCTTTTTAAGGTTGCAGGCTCTGTTTCTTTATAAGAGCTCTCTTTTTTTTTCGTAAGTACCAACTTAGAACTGGCTTTTGGAGAAAAGGATTCTCCTATTTTGTGAGCTGATGGTTTAGAATGTTGCTGAGATTCTTTTAAACTTTCACATTTAGTTTGCTTCTTAGGACTGTAGCTTTTTCTTTCATCTGAAAATAGTTCTGTTCTTACTAGGAAGAAAGAGAAGATCATGATTGTTGTTTTTGGAAAATGACACCCTATATCAACATTTTTTTTTTTTCATTTTTCAACTGAGTAGTCCTAGTAACACAATATATCATATGGTGATTTCAAAAATCAATATTTTAATTCTTCAGCTTATACAGCACATTTATTTTTAAAAATTAAACATATCTATACTACTTATTTTGGTATAACCGGTTCAAATTAAGAGATCTTTTTACATATATTGTAAACTATACCTATAGATATGGACTTCATTCCAGAGATATATGCTGAAATTTACAGAAGTTACTCACTAGAGTATGTCACATGAAAATTTTGTATTTGAAATATAGCATAAAGACCCAATATCCTGAGGTGTCAAGACCATCTGTTTATAGTAAACTTATAAACAGATCTATTTACAGGATGAAAACCATCTATATTAGCAGGTGGTTTGATACCAGGACCACTAAAGAATAAAACCTACAGACAATCAGTAGAAGAGTTCCAGATGATCTGGCCAGCTATGAGTCAACTCTATGAAAACTATCCATAACATGAAAAGCTCAAAACATCTAGTTCTTTGTTTTCATATGTTGAAGTCTACACGATGCATTAGACTTGGAAATTAACAAGAAGCCAAGAAGTGTTAGTACATTTCTCACAACAATCTCAGAGCAGATGGGCATTCTGCACTAGCTAGTATCCAAACAGCTCTCAAAATACATAAGTAGAACATGCTCTAATACTCCTATGAAATAATGTTACCTAACAATTATTAAACAGAATGTTTAAACAAGGTTCTTATGAATTTTATTCTATAAAGACAAGTGCTCCATCTTACTTTTTTCTGCTAGTATTACCTGTGTGAGGAAATGTATGTTTTTCTGCTTTACTTAAATTGCCTTGGACAGATGAAAACGTTTTTCCCTCTTCTGTGTTCTTTCGAGCCTAAACAAATTTTAAAAGTGTCAAATGTGACAAATAAAAGAAAAATTATTTCCACAAAATCTGTTGTTAAAATCAATTAAAGTTTTAACTTTAAGGATCACCTTCCAAACTAGCAGGACACTACAATATATTGTCATTTATTCATCCACAAAATTTCCACAGCAAATGAAGCATGTTTTATTACTTCATTTTACAGGTGAAGAAACAAATGAAAGGGTATAAAAACAATCTATAAAAAATTATCCCAGTTCATCCCAAACTGTGAATCTGGAAGTAGAAGCCTTATTTCTGCTTGTTTCATCTCAACTTTCAAATTATTAGTATTATACAGTTAAAAACCAAAATCTAAACTAAAACGACTAAAATGAAAACAGACTAAAGCTCAAAAGGAAAATAAGAGAGCACTTTTTCAAAAGAGAAAAAAAGTATCTATTTTCTCCACTGTTCCCTCAAAATTCCACTGTCTAAAAAGGTCACAAATCAGGGCATTTATATTTTTAAAATAATTATAATTTGAGTTTCTTTAAAAAGAGTGAGTGTTTAAAAATGACAACGTCCCCTCCTCTCTCTACTGTCTTACACCTGCCTGCTTAGTCTTAGCTCCTGACAGTATCTAAGTTTACAACTCCTTGCTTTAAAGGAAAGTAAAATCTTCTAAAATAGTCAGATATTGCTGGGCATGGTGGCTTACACCTGTAATCCCAGAACTTTGGGAGGCTGAGGTGAGAGGATCACTTGAGGCCAGGAGTTCAAGACTAGCCTGGGCAACACAGCGAGACCCCCATCTCCACAAAAAAAAAAAAGAAAAAATTAAAAAAAATTAGCAGGGTGTGGTGGCATGTGCCTGTAATCCTAGCTAATTGGGAAGCTGAGGCAGGTGGATTGCTTGAGCCCAGGAGTTCCAGGTAACAGTGAGCTATGACTGAGCCATTGCACTCGAGAATAAGACGCTGTCTCTAAAAAATAAAATAAAATAGTCAGATATTTATACTGACAATTATATTAACAGAAATGTGACTTATTAGAAATAATGCTAATTTATTAGAGATCGAGTGTTTAAAAAAAATTCATGGTACTTTTACAGATTTCCAAAAATACACTCATTATTACTTGAGACTGTCCTGATATAATATAGATCTTAAAGTTAGCTAATTAGAAATAGCAAAATTGTGCTTCCTGAAAAGACAGTAATCAATATTAATGTTATTAAACTTGTGTTCAAGAGGAATTTTTATAAGCATTAGTGTCTGAACAAGTACATAAGAACCCTTGTGATAAACAGTAAGGAAAATGGGCCAGGCGCAGTGGCTCGCGCCTGTAATCCTAGCTCTCTGGGAGGCCAAGGCGGGCGGATTGTTTGAGCTCAGGAGTTCAAAACCAGTCTGAGCAAGAGCGAGACGCCATCTCTACTAAAATTAGAAAGAAATTAATTGGACAACTAAAAATATATAGAAAAAATTAGCCGGGCATGGTGGCGCATGCCTATAGTCCCAGCTACTCGGGAGGCTGAGGCAGGAGGATCGCTTGAGCCCAGGAGTTTGAGGTTGCTGTGAGCTAGGATGACGCCACGGCACTCTAGCCTGGGCAATACAGTGAGACTCTGTCTCAAAAAAAAAAAAAAAAAGAGTAAGGAAAATGTATAATTCGGTGTTTTGTGAAGAAAGGTTCTGGTTTGCTTTGGCTCTGTCGACTTTGTTTTACAAAGAATAAGTTTCTCAATGAGCTTTCCCAAAAACTTTTTATTAAAATAACTTAGCATTTTTCTGGAAGAGCTAGTCACGAGAGCCTAGAACGCACAAGTATGGAAAGGAACACGGATCTGTATCATATACTTGGAGTGCAAGCAGCCCAATACAATATCACCTACCTTTTTAGTCTTGGGTTCTTCATCTAACATGGCTAATGTTCTGGCAAACTCTTCATCGTCATGTAGTTGCCTCTCCAGCTGTAAAAAGTGTCAAATAGTGAGCTGTTTTTGTTCTTTTTGAAAGTGAAAGTTCCTAAATGCTTGATTTGTTATTTAGAAAAAAGTGAAAAAATATTTTCCAGAAAATAACTATGACATTTTTCCACTTAACAGTCAAGTATCACAGGTCTGTTTCACTAAGCCAAATCAGAACACACAGTTCTAGTTCTGCAGGCATGATAGATAAATTGAGCATGTTTCAAAAGTCACATATCCTACTTATAAAATTTCAAGTCTATATAGTTTTCTCTTAGTGGTCCTAATGCAACACTGACAGATCTCTTATTTCTATTTATTTTAAACTCCAGAGAGACCTTTGAAAGGAATCTCAACAGAAAAACATAACCACCTGTCTGAAAAACACAAAAAAGTGAATCTAAGAAATTAAGAAAATTGTGTAGTATTTTCTTTGCACACAATAAGCTATATACAAATGTAAAGTCACTTTTTACCATCAAGCTCCTATTTTCAAGTACTAATTCAAATGCATCTGCTCTGACTGTTGAAAATTTAAGTCAACATGTCAGAAACTTTCTGAACAGGCTAACGTAACACAGATGCTGTAGTTATGTCCCTGTTATTTCCAAATATTTTCACTTTCAGTAAAATGGAGCTCTTCCAGAAGAGAACATGTAGCAGTAGAATATATTCCTCATTATAAACTAACTGGTTTTATGCCCCCTGGTAAAATGGCCTAACGTAATATGGAACAAACATCACCCTACGTTATTCAAACAAAGGAAACGACCTGAAAATCCACAGTTAGTTAAAAGTGAGGAGAAAAAACTCTTAGAGGGATAATTAGGAAAGACATCTTCAGTCATTAACTCCCTGAAAGTCCTTCATCAGATTAATAAATTACTCAAACAAGATTCTGAAAGAAAGTGATAAAAATAGGAAAACAGGTGATTGTGACACAAAGTACCACATTCAGTTTGGAAAGGATTGGGCAACCCTCCAATATTTGGGACAGATAAGGAGAAATCAGGTCTCTAAAAATTACTCCCTAGTTTGACCTAGGCCTCTTGCACTACCTTGAGTCACGTGGATACCTGTTTGTATTTTACGTAATTATGACAAACATAAGACAGAAAAGGGCCAGGCGTAGTGGCTCACGCCTGTAATCCTAGCACTTTAAGAGGTCAAGGCAGGAGAATCGCTTGAGGTCAGGAGTTCAAGACTACCCTGAGCAAGAGGGAGACCCCGTCTCCACTACAAATAGAAAAATCAGCTGAGTATGGTGGCACACACCCGTAGTACCAGCTACTCGGGAGGCTGAGACAGGAGGATCACTTAAGCCCAGGAGTTTGGGGTTGCTGTGAGCTAAGATGGCACCACTGCAACAGAACAAGACTCCATCTCCAGGAAAAAAAAAGACCTATCATGACCTACAGGATTTGCTGCTGGCATTTCTCTGAAATCATCTCATAGCACTCTCCTTCTTAATCACTATTCTCCAGCCACACCAGTCTCCTGAACCCATAAAGCCCACTGCTACCTCAGGATGCTTGCACTTGCTGTTCCCACTGCTTAGAGGAAGTCTTCCTCCACGTGGCCAGCACCATGCCTCACTGTATCACTTCATTTGTGCCCAATGCCACATCCTCAGAAGGACCCTCCTAACTCCTCTATTTAAAATAAAACACTCATAACTCCACTTACCACCCCAAAACTATACCTTTCCTTCAGAGCACTTATAATTACTTGATATTTTCTTTCTTTTTTTCTAACTGCAGTGTCTCTAACATGAGTGCTCAGTACACACTTCTGAATGAACACGTGGGTTTACAGCTCAGGAGAGCTCTGAACTGGAAAAGGGTTCAGGGGTCGTCAGCACATGCAGAGTAACGAAAGCCACAGCAATGGGTGACACTGCTCACAGTGAAAAGAAAAGAGATATGAGCAAATTAAATAATTCTAAATATACTAAAGGAGTCTCCCATTCAAAGAACTCTAAAAGTAAATCCTGAAGTAAATAATTATCCCCCAGTCTCAATATTTATCTTTTATAGAAATTTAGATGTCTGTATATTAGATTTTAACTTATTTTACACATGACTTCCAATGAAGCTCAATTCAAAATTATACTAGAACAATCCTGATTGTTTGCCTGGTTAGACTAAACAGCAAGTCACAATAGCAAGTGATTAATGACACGTAATTGAAATGCTGATACCTCTGCATCTTCATCAAGTTGCAACTGCTTGGCAATGGCTTCATCATTTAATCCGGAATCATCTGTATTTTGTGGAGGCTGTATTTCAAAGAAAATCAAGCAAGATCAGCATAAACCTTAAGTTAAAAATAAGGTAAGCTGCTTCTTAATGACTGTAGTTTATTAAATACACCAAAGAGAGACAAGTGTATCAGTAATAGAAGCAATGCACATCAGCCAGCAAGTCAAGTTTATGAGCTACTTCCTGACCACATCCAATTTCCTAGTGAATAAATATCCTATAGACAGATAGTTCTCATTTAGTTCAACTGCTATGTTGAAGAGAAGTACTGCCCACCCAAAAAAAATAACAATCCTGTAGATTAATGTCTTGGCTTGACAAGTAGTCCAGAACATCGGCAAACCAATATGTGAGAATGATTACATTGTCCCATGGAGGCACTGATGAAATCAACAAACACTATTTGGCAGGTTTTATTTAACTCAGGAGACGACTTTCACTATAATCTATCTGTATGTTCGTTTCCTAAATGGCCAGAAAAGATGAATCCAATATTGCCCAAAGTAGAGAAGGCCAAAAGTATAGCATAGGCATGCTCTATTTATAAGGGATGTATTCATGATCTCATTTGGGAACAAACTTATTGTCTGCTTTTATCAGGTTGAGGTCAATAGTAAAATAAGTTTCCCTTCTGAGAATCTGATTTAAATTCTAAGAATTACAATTTTTTAATGGTTTAAATATTTTTCCTATGATTTAAATAATCTTTTCCCACTTTCAAGTACAAAAAATTAAATGTGTAATATTCTAACTTCCTCATCCTCTAAAATGAGGACAATATATTTTATCCATAATCACAGGAAAATTTTTATTAATAAAACACGGTGACCCACTTATAACATGCTAATTTCTCCTCTTACTAGTATCAGTGAATGGATATAAATCCTGAACATTTTTGCTTGCATTCTTGCTCACCTCTTTTCTTTTGCTTGCCACCATCTTCTTGTCTGATCTTTGGACACTTCTAGTTCCAAAATAATCAAGCACTGATGTGGGTGTAAGTTTTATTGGTGATAAAGGCTTATTCTTGGTCTTAGTGTTTTCTTCGTTCTTTTTCATATTTGATGCTCCAAGATAACTATTTGTAGATCCTCCATTCTCTTTTGATTTAGAGGCTGCCTTCTTACACATAAAGTCATCTTCTTCATCTTAAATGGAACATAACCAAGTATTTTTTTGATAAAACATCAATTCAACTATATGAAGAAAACATTTCTACCAGCTTTATAAAAAGTACACAAGAGCTCTGAGATGCTAATAATTTTTTTCCTCCTACCTCCTGAATTCAACGGTCATCCCCACATTTACCAATGCCAGGCCAATACATCATCTCCCCCAGTTACTATCCAGAGCACGTAAATATTTACTGAGAGCACCCTTTATGTATCGGGCACTGAAAATATAGCAGTGAATAAAAAATACAAAGTCCCTGTTCTCATGGAACTGGAAGTCTAGAAGAGGAAATAGATATACAAATAAACAAATGTATATTGTCAAGTTAAATGTGCTATGAAGAACTAAAACAGGGTGAAAGAATTAAAGAGTAATAAAAGATGCTTTTTAAGATAAGGTCGTCAGGGAAAACCTCTGTGATAAGCAACATCTGAACAGAGTCCTGAAAGACACATCAGGCAAGAACACTAGGACAATGAAAACTGCAAGTGCAAAAGCCTGAAAAGTGAGCGTGCTTGGAGTTCCATGTGACCGCAGCTCAAGGAAGGGGGTATGCTGGAAGTGTTCAGGTGAAAGAGGTAGGGGCCAAATCCTGTAGGACTTTCTAAGGCATAGAAAGAATTTTAGGTTTTATTATAGAATAGAATATCCACTGGAGAATTTGAGCAGAGTAGTGAGTGACCCAACTTAAGTCCTGTCCTTTGGAGAGGACACTGCAGAGGGGTAAAGGTGAACAAAGGGAGACCACTCAGGAAGCTACTGTAGTTCCAGGTGACATGCTGAAGGCTTGGACTAGGGTGATATTTACAGAAGTACTAAGCTGTCAGATTCTACCTATAGACTGAAGGTGGACTATCCAACGATATTCAAGATTTTAAACTCTTTGTTTTGTAACACTTTATCTTTCTAAAAAGTTTCCATAAAGCATATGGTTTTAAAAGTCTAAGTATTCATGACAATGCTTAGATAACTAAGAGCTCCATAAATGTACCTCAAAAGGCCCTCAATAAATTTGGTTTTTGTTTGGTTCACTGACTCACAAGAGAACCAAAACTTTTCAATTTGGCCTACTAACAAAAAAAATCCAATTAAAAAAATCTAAAGGCAACCATGAAGACTAGGTCACTGCAGAGGTGGAAGACCCACTTTATAAATGTCGTATGAAAGCCTCATATGAGTGGGTCTTACTGCTTCTCAAATACTCCCTCATCTAACTATGAACATTTGTTAAGGGCTTCATGTCCCCGGCACTGTGCTCTCCCTGGGTGGCTGCCATCTCAAACATGGAAGTACCTAAGGATGTGTAAAAACCAAAAGGACTTAGCCTTACTTTCTAATTATTATATTTATATTAAAATGAAGCTATAAACTTCACAACACACGACTCTTACAGGTTTCTAATTACTAAATGTAAAAAGTAATCCACTATTTAAAGCAAGAGTGTAGTAGATATCTCTGAGGGTACCAGTACTGTTCACTACAAGCTTGTTTTCCTTAATAACTGGCAGCTCACCCCACCTTCCAAGGGCCTCCAGTAACCACAGATACATGTAGTAGACGGTGCCATACTGTTGGCCACAACCAACTGGACCAGGAGTAGACACCTCAACAAGGTGGGGCCAACTTCATCCTCGATCAGTTTGCTGAATTAATGTGCATAATCCAAGGTGCTAAAGGCTTATTCCTACAATCAGTGAGATAGGTCAGCAGCCCCCTAATAAATTCCTCATTTTGCTTACACTAAGCTAGGATTTCTTTTTACCTACAACCAAAAGAGTTTAATTAAAGCATACTTGTTTCACTTCTCTTCAGCTATCATCAATCTACATTCAAGCTTAAATTAGAAATTCATCCATAACTCTTTCGCACATCCATGGCTTCACACACTTAACACATTTCAGTTCAACCGTATGTTAACAAGAGTCAGTAGACTAAGTTCAGTCACTCATCTGTTCTCCCTACTGCACTCCCAGTTTCTTCTCTGCTGCCTTGCCGGACGTGGAAAAAGATGCCTGATTCACCTTTGCAAATGGCTTTGCAAAGGCTAGGCAACATTATCACCATCCCACTTAAAACAGCCACATGAATCACCTGTAATAGTCCCAGTAACCACTGAGAATGTAATCTGAAACTCCTTTCCTTTTCTCTAAAGTAATAACAATCAATTATTATCATATAGAAACTCTTAACAATTTTCTATAATTGACAGCTGGTCTATTTTAAATCCCTACACTCAGGTAAGCTGTAGCATAACTAAACTAGTCACATAAAACAACAAACTATTCTTCTTAGCAAGTCAAAAAAAATTACCCAAAATATCCTTAAAAGAAATCAAAATAAGAAGAATATCACTTATATCCTGGTTTTAATAAAGAAAAGAAAAAAGGAAGGAAAGAAGGGAGGGAGGGAGGAAAGAAAGACAAGAAAAACAAGATAAGACAAACAGACTAAAATATCCTAAGTGTAGACAACCAATACATCTCCTTAGTCAGTAAGTATAAATTTAAAAGCATACCCAGTATATATAAGACTTCTAATTTTATCTCATTAAATTTTATAATGCTTATTTGCTTTAAGTTCAACACCTGTACTTCTGAGCAGGAGGGAGTTCCTTAATGGAGAAAGAACAAAATTAAACTGTTTCTGTGAAATGATAGGGCTCTACGAGTTTTTCTCCCACCTTAAAAATACCAACATTCCATTTCACTACACCTAACCATGCTTACAGGCAGTATGACAGAAAATCCCAGAACTGAGTGGGTGTGGTCAACTACTATGGAGAACAGAATGTAGTAGGGCAAAAAAAGGTAAAGAAAAAAATTGAGAGACTAATACAATGTAGGCAAGCAAAGATAGCCTCGACTGTAATAACGGCAGCAGAGACAGAGAGAAGTGAATACTGTTTATAATATGGGAAAACAAACAACCTGAATATCTATGAGTATGTTCTACCAAGCAATGGAATGCTACACAGCAACGAAAATTATAATGTATGCCCATATTTACTGGTATAAAGATATTCATATGTTTATTAAGTGACAAAAGCAGATGACATGTTTAATGATTTATCTACAGATATATACATAACTTTTAAATTCACATTCTAAAATCTGAAAAGAATAAGACATTAGCAATTTTTATGTGTGAGTAGGGGAATATGGGTAATTTTCATGTTTTCTTCACACCTTTTTCTTTTATGTATTACACCTCTCTTTTTAACTTCCATCTAGTATTTTACAACAAATTCACTACCTTCTAAAAACTCTCTGATCCCTTAGCTTTCAGAAACAGTGCTTTAGTTTCTCCCTCCTCTCCCCTCTTTTGCCTACTTCTGTTCACATTTATCAACATCTCTGCTTATTCTGTAGCTAGCTTCACACACTTCATGCTTTTTATCTAATTACTATTAATAATGGTTATCATTACTGAGTATTAAACTACATGCCAAGCACATTAAAATGCACTGTCTTTAGTCAACTAGTCCTAACTCTTCATTCAGTACACAGACCCCATTTTCCACATTCCCAACCAAAAACGAAAAAAATTGAGTAGGCTTAAATACTTCCAAAAATGATCAATGGATCAATGTTAACTCAATGTGACCCCCTTCTTTCTTTAGAGAGTAGTAATATAGTACTATTTAGGAAAGCTTTCTTATATTAAGCCAAAACACCTCCCTGTAGAATATTTTCCTTAATCCATCCTCTGAAAAGGGACAAAAAGGTTAGCCACCTTTTCCACAGTCAGCATTTGAAGACTGCCCTCATTTCTTCCTTAGCTCCTCCTTTATAAATAAAAAAACAGTTTCAAGCCACTCAACATTTAGGTACTAGGAAGATTAAATTTTTTTTAAAAGGCTAAGTGCCCAGTATAGCACCTAGCCATGTTATAGACATTCAACAAATAATAAGATAGGCGTCCAGCCCTGCAACATAGCAACTCCCTGTCTTTATGAAAAAACTTTTAAAAATTAGCTACTTGGGAGACTGAGGTGGGATCACTTGAGTCCAGGAGTTTAAGGTTACGGTGAGCTATGATCACACCACTACAGTCCAGCCTGGGCAGTAGAGCAAGACCCTGTCTCAAAACTAATAATAATAATGATGATAATTAAAAAAATAGTATTCTCTGGTGAAAACATTACTGAACCAGAAGGCCAGAAAACTAAAATTCTAACCTAACTTCAACTTGCTATTATTATTTTCATTAATTATCTAGGCTTCACTGTCCTCCTCTGCAAAGTGTTGAGGCAGATAAACTCTAAGATTTTCCCCTCTGTAATTCTGTGACTCTGTAGGTAGCCATATAGATTTTTTTAACTATTATATTCAATACTGGTGAAAATGTAATGTGTTTGTACCAATAAAAACACTAATTACAAAAGTGTAAACTAATGTGACTTTTCTAGAAAGCAATTTGGCAGAACATAACCAAAACCTTTAAGAAGTTCGTATCCTTTAACATACTAACTCTTGGAGATAATCAGAAATGCTGACAAATATTTATAGACAAATATATTCATCCCACTATTAGGAACATCAAAAGTATAAGCAACTGATATCACTGAAACTGAGAAAAGGATTATCTAACTGTGATCTAACTATACAAGGGACTCACCCAGCCTTTAAAAACTAAGCCCAAATTTCAAGGCTCAAAAAACATTATGAAAATTACAAAATTAGGCTGGCAAAAAAGCAAAACACATCACTTTCTTCTTTTATGTTAGCTCTAACATTGTAAGTATAATCTTCTGTTCATGAGCCTTCTCTACCAGTGATCTCTTTACAATAGTGGAGAGTAATAGAGCCCTTCCCTGAATATATGAATTTAAATGTAACAATGTCTTCAAGCTATAGATCAAAAAAAATGTAATATTCCTAAACACAGACATAATTTTATAAACATTTTCATAATGCCTGGGTAAAAATGTAATTACACATGGACCTCCAAGGAAAAAATATGGAAGTGTTCTACATGAAATTTCAGATATATTTTCATTATGTTAAGCAAAAATTATACACAAGGCCCCTTGTTCTCTGTTAACTACAATATAAATAGCTCTCCAAGCCCCTTGGAAAGTTGAAGGAGCTCTAGTGAAATACGGTTATGAAAAGAGAAAAAAGGAGGACAATTCTCAAGGACTGGCAGCCCTGCTTTGACACTTATTTAGTGCCCCCTGATTTGTACACTTCCTCGTACTCCTTACAGCAGTTACGGGAATAACGTGAAAAAAGTAAATTCATGATTCTAAACACAAAGATATTTCTTACAAATATAAAGGATTCCATATTTATTGCATAAATAACTATGGTACCCTATAAGTCACAGGCATATCTAAAAACATTCTGTCACCTTGCCTTAATGAAACCAGAAAACTTGAAGAAAGAGCAGTCCTACTGTCTCTACACTATGATTTCTGAACTAGTTATCTTAAAGCTCCTTTAGCCCTTAATATTTCACAGGCTACACCAATATATTATGGAGAAAGATGACAAAAGAGGCCAAGAATGCAATTAGCTGCTTGCAAAAGACAGTCATTTAACAGGTGTTGCTGTGACCATCCTCATATAAAACAGATATTTTACAATCCTACACAGTGTGTAGAGATGAAACATTCCAAATAAAGCTGTAGTTTTTCTTTTTTAACATTTGTTCTTGTTTTCTAATAAGCTTAAATTTGATTCTGCCTTATCAGAAGCCAAAGGCAAACTGTGTTCTCTTCTTCCCAGAAACATATAATAAAATAATGATAAATAGATCTAAGTCAAATTTAGGAGAACTAGTTGAAAATCATGGGCAATTGAACACCTAGAATTTCCCTCCAGGATATCTGTTTCCTTATAAAAACACCATTTATTTTTATTTATAGATAACATAACCTCAAATGTGGTAATAACAACCAAGTAAACTAGCATTATCCAACACCCAGCAGAGGAATTGCCTGGGAGAGAAGATTGCTTTGCCACTCTGAGTTAGATAACATTCATTTATTAATATTTAGAAGGATAAAAAAGAGAAAGAAAAAATGTGCAGGTCCATAAAAAAATCTATTTACAGGCCAAGAAGGGAAAAAAAAATCTAATTCTGGAGTTCATACTGTTAAGAGTTTGGCCTTTCCAAGCAGATCTCTGAATTCTAATTCCGTGATTTTCTTTCCTTTGGTCTGGAACACACAAAAACCAAATTAATGAAGAGATCTAGTTAAGGAGATTAAAAATAATTTATTTAGCAAAAAATAATAAACTAAAAATGGAATCTGGGTGCTTAAAGCGTTTTTCCATAAAGTTCCTTTTTAATATTTCCTTAGTCAAAAAAACTAAACTAGCATTTTGTTTTGGAGGTAGAAAAAGGTTCACGTATGTGCCAAGCCTTCAATAAACATTTGTTAATTAAGTGGATGGAAGAAAAACTAAATATACTTTCTTTGCCCATTTATGTGGTGAATCAGACATTCTATACATACCAAGTATAATAAAACGAAGCTTCTGAGACTGCTCATCTTTAATCAAGAAACCAAAGATCTCACGATTCATTACCAATGAATCCTCTTATAATCAAATGGAGTTATATTTTAAAAATAAAATTATTTTATAATTTGCGGGGTCTAGTAAGGTAGCTAAGTAATGATAAAGAAGAGAAAAAAGTACTGGCTTGAAATGTGATGTTATGCATCGCACAGGTGCTGAGTCTACTGGATCTCAAAGAAAAAGAAAAACGGGGAAAGGTTTGGACAACTGGCCACAGGTACATTCCCCAGAGCTTCTTAAAATGCTAAGGCATGAAACAGGCAGTAGAAAGAAATCTGACTGGCCAGAGAGTTCAAGGAGTGACGCTGCATTGCGATTCCCCACTGCTAGTCACATACCTCTTCCCGCACATGGGAGCAGGGAGCAATGCTGGTCTCAGTATTAAAGCCAAGTATAAGTCACCTGTACATTATTTCATTAGCACCCAATGACATTTTCATAACCTAATTCTACTTCCTTGGCATTCTGGAATACAGTCCTGTGTCCCTCATAGTTTCACGAGATCCTGATGGCAATGTACATGTCACCAGAACAAACAACAGTCCGTTTTCAAAGATGCTCCAGAACCTCAATACTCTAGTGCTTCATTATTCATTGAGTCCTTTTTCAATTCTCCTCCCTCTCCATATGTCACTTAATTTTTTTAAGCTCTAAAGAAGAGCTTTTTTTTTTTTTGAGACAGAGTCTCACTGCACTGCCCGGGCTAGAGTGCCATGGCATCATCCTAGCTCACAGCAACCTCAAACTCCTGGGCTCAAGCGATCCTCCTGCCTCAGCCTCCCGAGTAGCTGGGACTACAGGCATGCGCCACCATGCCTGGCTAATTTTTTCTATATATTTTTAGTTGTCCGATTAATTTCTTTCTATTTTTAGTAGAGACGGGGTCTCGCTCTTGCTCAGGCTGGTTTGGAACTCCTGAGCTCAAACAATCCGCCCGCCTCGGCCTCCCAGAGTGCTGGGATTACAGGCATGTGCCACCATGCCCGGCTAATTTTTTTTCTATGTATTTTTTGTTGTCTGATTAATTTCTTTCTATCTTTAGTAGAGACGAGGTCTCGCTCTTGCTCAGGCTGGTCTCGAACTCCTGAGCTCAAACAATCCGCCCGCCTCGGCCTCCCAGAGAGCTAGGATTACAGGCATGAGCCACTGCGCCCAGCCAAAAAAAAAAAGAGCTTTTTTAACACTCTTTTTTAACACTAAAAAAGAGGACTAAAATATTAATTAGCAAAAATAAATAAGAAAGCATCTAGCTCTTATAAAAATGTGAATTTGCACAAAAAAGGGTAAAGCACTATCAGTGACCTTCGAATCATCACACAAAATGGAAGAAATCCTTAAAGACTAAAGAGAAGAAATGGAATCCTAATTGTCAGAAAGAGAAAAGCATATCCTTAACCACAGAACGATAGAAGACGAAAGATTTAGTGACAATGCTATGCAATAATATCATAAGCAGGTCAAATGCAGCACATGGTACTCAACAGAAATGGACAGGGATTCACCGAGAATAAATGAAGACATAAGCCTTCATTTACTATGAGTTACTAGACTAGCAGATGAGATGAATATTAAAAACAAGGGATATCTGGACTTAAAATATCCACAAAATTCTCTTCTGATAAGTTATGGCAGGGTTTCTAACCTCTGCATTATTGACATTTTAAGCCAAGTAATTCCTTGTGGTGGGAAGCTCTCCTATGCATTGTAGGATACTTAGTAGCATCCCTGCCTCTACCTATCAGATGCCATAACCCCCAGGGGACAATCAAAAATGTCTCCAGATATTGCCAACGGTCCCTTGAAATGGCAAAATCACACTTAGTTGAGAAACAGATTTATGGCAACATAGAGAAATACAAGATTACAGTGGTTACTAAGATTCATAAATAACTGAACAGCTATTCATAAGAAATTAAACAGGTATATCCAGGGTGCAGATAATGGCTCAATGTAAATTTTGAAAAAACTTTATTTGCCCCTTGATGCTAACAATTTTAAAAATGATTCAGGAAGAAATACAAAGATAAGTCTATCAAATTTGTAGAAGATGTAAAATCAGATGATGAAAAAGTAAGTGAATGACATAGTATTTCATGGTGTGTACAAAAAGAAAAAAAGAAAAAGAAAAATGAAAAAATAAGTGGATGACAGACATCCAAAAACTTACTGGATCTGTCCACAGGGAGGGAGAGCAGGCAGGCTAAGACATTAAGTTATAAAAAAGCAAGCTGCAGAAACTTTATAATAAGATGCTACTCAAATAAATACATGTATATGTGTGCATACGTATATATAAATATACACATATATTCAATATATACACACAAATATGAATATATACACACATATAAATATATACACACAAATAAATACATATGTGTATATGTGTGTGTTTAACATAGCTATGTAAGGCAAAAGGGCTAGATGAGGGAATGGAACATTTACTTAGGTAATTTAAAATAATAATCTAGGCCGGGCGCGGTGGCTCACGCCTGTAATCCTAGCTCTCTGGGAGGCCGAGGCGGGCGGATTGTTTGAGCTCAGGAGTTCGAAACCAGACTGA
>NW_012146412.1:1345330-1360344 GCF_000956105.1 Propithecus coquereli | reverse complement strand
TTACTAATCTTATTAATTTTTAAACAAGTATAATCAAAAAAACATAATACACAGTTCTTAGTTTCCTCTCACTTCAAGGAAATTTTCTGCCTCAATCACTCTAGGCTTCCCTGAAAAGCTCTCTATCATATACAGAATCTATACTTGTTTGTCTGATATATAAAACTATGCTACTAAAAATTAGCAAAGAGAATGTTACACACACATCGCCAGTAATATTTTCTGCTACTACTTTCCCAAGTCACAAGTCACTTATATTACATGGTAACCTAGAGAACACAACACACCCCCCGCAAAAACAATTACAACTTCAAGAGCACTAACTGCCTCAGGAATTATGTACACAATTAAAATTCCAGTCATAAACAATTTTCAAGATAGGAAAATCTCCCAACATCCTCAATCAAACAGCAGGCCCTGATGAAACTGCATAGTAAAAGGTCATCTCTGCCAAACAAAACTCAAGGTCTTTCACTTCATTAAACAACTAAAAGTAAATATATTTACCCAGTACAACCAGTATTTGGCTTCTTACCAACCTTGAACATTTTACTAGAGTCAAATGGTTAGCTATAAAGATATTTATAAGCAATTTTTTCCTTTTCCTGTAACTTGGGAAATATGGTTTAATTAGTTTAAAAAAAAAATCAATAAATCCTAGTAGAAGACAGATTTAATCAAAGTAATGATGAAAACTATTTCTCATGGAGCTAAAAAATCTTATGATCAATGATATTGAGCACCTTTTCACAGACCTGTTGGCCATTTTTATGTATTCTTTGAAGAAATGTCTATTCAGGCCTTTTTAATTGAGTTATTTGTTATTCTACAATTGAGTTGTATGAGTTCTCTGTAAATTTTAGACATTAAGCCTTTATCAGATATATAGTTTGCAAGTATTTTTTCCCAATCTGCAGGTTGCCATTTCATTTTGTTGACTGTTTCCTTTGCTGTGTGAAACCTGTATTTTATACTTACAACACTCTCAATTCAGGCTAATCATATTTCAAGTGCTCAACAGCCACAAGTAACTAGTAGTTCCACATTGGACAGCATACATTTGTAACATAAGTGGGTCAAATACCATTTCTAAGTATCTAAAGCATAGTGACATAATCAACAGAAAATCCTAAGTATCTACGCAAACGCAAAATAGATGTAGATTTACAACGGAGTCAAACATAAGAAAAACAGTTAATACTTATTCAGCATTTATTGTCTACCAGATCCAACTTTAAATGCTTTTCAAGCATTATCTCATTTGATTATCATGGAGGCTACTAGTAATATCTCCTCTTCACATATGAGAAAACTAAGCCACAGAGAAAGTAAGTAAAGATTTAACTAGGGCCATGCTCTTAAACACTACACATGCTATACTGCAAGAAAGATGCCAACAGAAAGCAAAGGCTGTGTTTTTAAAATCAGAATACAGAAGATGGGCATGAAAGAAAAGATAAAGTATGGCATAATGAAGCAAAAACGCTTTCTTGTGGAATTAACAAATTTTTAAAACTGAATCATGTCATATAATACTTTTCCACAAGAAGCCCCAATCTCCAAATAAACAAATACAATTTTAGATTAGAATTTTTAAACTATTAACACAAATATTTTACTTAAACTGGTAATGTAAATCAAAGATATTTGTGACCCAATAGTGAAAAGTATAGTTCAACTTAAAGAAAAAGTAAAGAATAATAGAAGAATAGTTTTAAGGTTAAGGATTTTCCAGTAGAATATTAATTTTAAGATGTTATACTTTTCTTTTTTTAAAACTGTTTATATTTCTGATGTTATTATTCTAATTTTATTGTGAACTTTTTTTAATAGTCTCATTCTCTTTTATGGAACCTCATTCACCTATCACTTCAAATAACAAAAAATTATGAGAAGATAAAACAGGCAAGAATAGAACTAGCTTCTTCCTATATCTCAATTCTAAAAAAAAACCAGAATAATGTGCAATACTGAACATCATATTAAATAGGTACATCGTACCTCAAGATTTTTAGCTAAAACAAGGGGACAATGTTTACTTTCACATGAACATGCTATCAGCAGAATGACATAAATATTGTCTAATGTTCATAAAAAGTGTGGATAAAATGCTGGACATCTCTTTAGAAAGTAATATTCAAAAATTCCTCACCTGAAAAAAACAGTCTTATGTTAAAGAAAGTCTGTGATCAGAGCTTAGATTGTCTGACCTTTTTGTGTACTTAAAATCACAAGATAAGGATAGCCTTGATCCACAGTTGAAGGCCATGGCTGTCTGCACACTAACTTTGACCTTTCCAGGGTGTCACTGGAAAGCTTAATCATACCACCTTGAGTTACATAATAAACCTATCAACATACTGTTTTTACTATCCCTCCCACATGTTCAAAACTTCACAAAGTGGCCAGATCTAAGAGGAGGGCCTCTTAATGGAAGAAAAGTTCATTTGCACAATGTGCCTGAGCTGATATTTAGCAATAGAACAAAAACAAAGGAGTCAATCTGTCACCTGCCCATAACAAAGAAACACCTCAGCTTACTAAAAATTTCCCATAAAATATGTTCACATCACTTACATTTTGTCATTGATCATTTTGAATGACTTCATTAATAATTGTCTCATATAGCCTACAAAGTTCATCTGTGGGCTTTTATTGTTTTTCTTTTTCCTTTTGACTGCCTACTAGTATATGTGTCAGGCACCGGGTCTGGTCCTTTCATACACACCATCTCATATTATTCCTGTTACAGTCTCCTCTAGGAGTTAACAAATGATAGAATCAAAATGACTACACCACTAACTTATCTCAGTTTTTTTTCCTAAGATGACAATTCAGGGATCCTCATATAAAAGTATAGTATCTAAGAAACAATTATTTAGACTACAAAATCTTAAAATTAGTATGTATTTATAAATGTCTTTTGTTCTTTGATTACTCTCAAAACAGATTCAACAGAAATAAATTTAAGTACAAAACAATCTTTCAAAAAACTAATACTAAAATCTTTAGTGTTGCCAGAGAATACAGGTAATTAAAGTCACATCTGTGCTAAATTATAAATCACAAATATGAATAATCACTATACACTTAGATTATAACATTAGCACACAAAATATAAAACTTAATAGTTCTAAAATAATCTAATAATATTTTAACATATGATTCAAGATAAAGCATCAACTTATATGATTCAATATAAAATACTCAAAAAAAAAATTCCAAGAGCCAGCCGGGTGCAGTGGCTAACACCTATAATCCCAGCTACTCAGAAGGCTGAGGCAGGAGGATCACTTAAACTCAGGAGTTTGAGGTCACCGAGAGTTATGATGACACCACTGCACTCTTGCCAGGGCAACATAGCAAGATTCTATCTCAAAAAAATATTCCAAGAACCAATTCCCCTGTAATTGGCCCTTAGTCCACACAAAATGACAAACATGATCAGAGCCTTCCTCTAATAAATATAATCTAACAAAGCAAAAAGACAACAGAAATTCATTCAAAGTGAAGGAGGTACATTTAGACACCAATGAAAAGCTCAAGAACATAACATACACTGCATGTCTCCAAAAACTAAACGTAGTAACCTTACCTGTTTCTGAAATGTATGTAACAGGATCCTGCCGTAAAATTTTACCAGGTTTAGAAGTCAATGGCAATTTTTCTGGTTGCTTTTTGGCATCTTTTACCTGCATTGTCTCCTCTGATTCTGAATCTGTGAGAGGAAAATAAAACTTTAAAAAGAAATATTATAATAATATAGTGTATTTTAAAGTAGTTAAAATAAAATTTTAAAAAGAAATATTATAATATAGTATATTTTTAAAATAGTTATGATGAACCAATTCCTCAAGGTCCTTTTCAAAGCACATCTCTTGTGAATTCTCACAGGTCACTTTTAACCAGTGTTAAGCCTAGGTATTAGTTTTCTACTGCTACTGTAACAAATCACCACAAACTTAGTGGCTTAAAACAATATAAATTTATTACTCTGTAGTTCTGGAGGTCAGAAGTCCAATGTCGGTCTTGTTGGACTAAACTCAAAGGTGTCAGCAGGGCTGTGGTCCTTTCCAGACACTCTAAAAAAGAATCCATTTCTTGCCTTTTCCAGTTTCTAGTGGCTGCCAGCATTTCTTGGCTCGCAGCCCCTTCCCTCCGTCTTAAAAACCAGCAACATCAAGCAGAGTCCTTCTCGTGCCGCCATCTCTCTGATTCTCTCACCTTTCTCCATAGTTAATCTCTCTCAAAATCTCTTCTGCTTCCCTAGTGGCTGTGACTACACTGAGCCCACCTGAATAATCTAGGATAACCTCCCTATTTTAAGGTCATCTGATTAGCAACCTTAAGGCCATCTGCAACTTTTATTTCCCTTTGCCACGTAACCTAACACAGTCACAGGTTCTAGGAATCTTTTTTTTCCTATTAATAGGATATTTTGGGGGGCCATTATTCTGCCTACCACAGCCTAATTGCCAGAGCACTTAAATATAAATCAGGACAAAGTGTGAGGACTTAGCATAGTATCTGGTAAAAAACATATGTTTCATATAAACTTTAGCGTCCTTCTTCCTCTGCACCATACATTTATAAATCCTGTCTCATACTGTTCTAAATTGTATAGAACAATTAAATTTCCACAGTTTCCCAAAAAAAAAAAAAAAAAAAAGAAACTCTCAAGGGAAAAGGGACATGTACTTGTTTGTTTCAAATTCCTCAGGCCCACAGTAAACACTCAAGTACTTTTAGAATTAAGTAAGAACCTTTCATATCACTGTCAAAAATATTGACAATCCTCGGCCGGGAGTGGTGGCTCACGCCTGTAATCCTAGCACTCTGGGAGGCCAAGGTTGGAGGATCACTTGAGCTCAAGAGTTCGAGACAAGCCTGAGCAAGAGCGAGACCCTGTCTCTACTATAAATAGAACAAAATTAGCCAAACAACTAAAAATAGAAAAATTAGCCCAGCACGGTGGTGCGTGTCTGTAGTCCCAGCTACCCAGGAGGCTGAGGCAGGAGGATCGCTTGAGCCCAGGAGCTTGAGGTTGCTGTGAGCTAGGCTGACGCCACGGTACTCTAGCCCAGGCAAGAGAATGAGATTCTGTCTCAAAAAAAACAAAATATTGACAATCCATAAATGCGTCTTAGGCTACATTTTTAAGAATTCATATCAGATAAAAATAAAAATTAAAGGAAGAAAAGAATTCACACCAGATGGATCTTCTCCACAAAACCAAAAATTGAAACTTTTTGAATTCTACCATCATTTTACCAACATTTTCTGCATCATAAAAGGCATGCACAAAAATTCACTTTCCTGGCTGGGCACGGTGGCTCATGCCTGTAATTCCAGCACTTTGGGAGGCCAAGGTGGGAGGATCACTTGAGGCCAGGAATTCAAAACCATCCTGAGCAACACACTGAGACCCTGTCTCTACAAAAAACAGAAAAATTAGCCGGGCATGGCGACGTGCACCTGTAGTTCCAACTACTCAGGAGGCTGAGGCAGAAGGATCGCTTGAGCCCAGGAATTTTAGGTTGCAGTGCCAGGGCACTGCCAGGGCAACAGAGCATGACCTTGTCTCAATAAAAAAAAAAAAAAAAAAAAATTCACATTTCCTATTTTAAAACTATATTCAAAGGAAAGCCTTTGTGTTTATTCCTTTTTAAATGCCACAAAAATGAACCAGATCTTTTAATCAAGCAAAAAAGTGAAAATTTAGACCTTTGCCTTAAAAACAATATTCTAAAGTACTATTTTTAAAATGTTTCCAGGGGGGAGGGGAGGGAGCGGGCAGGAGTAAAAAAAAAAAGGTTTCCAGGAACCTTAGCTCAAGATGAGTTAATATGAATATTTTAAAAATAAACATATCAGGCCGGGCGCGGTGGCTCACGCCTGTAATCCTAGCTCTCTGGGAGGCCAAGGTGGGCAGATTGTTTGAGCTCAGGAGTTCGAGACCAGCCTGAGCAAGAGCAAGACCCCCGTCTCTACTAAAAATAGAAAGAAATTAATCGGACAACTAAAAATATATAGAAAAAATTAGCTGGGCATGGTGGCTCATGCCTGTAGTCCCAGCTACTTGGGAGGCTGAGGCAGTAGGATCGCTTGAGCCCAGGAGTTTGAGGTTGCTGTGAGCTAGGCTGATGCCACAGCACTCTAGCCACAGCAACAGAGCAAGAGTCTGTCTCAAAAAAAAAAAAAAAAGATTCTTGGGGGACTGTTGGGATGGAATGAACGTATTCTGCATTCAAGAAGGACATGAATTTTGAATGGCAATGGTGGAATATTATGGCCTCAATGTCTGCATCTCCCAAAATTCATATGTCGAAGCCCTAACCCCAAATGTGGCTATATTTGGAGATGGAACCTTTAAATAAGTAATTAAGGATAAGTAAGGTCAAACAGGTAGGGCCCTGATCTGATAAGATTAGCATTCTTAAAAGAAAAGACACTAGAGTCCTTATTCTCTCTCCACGCATACACACTACATGTGCACCAAATACACACTGAGAAAAAGCCACATTGAAGACACAGCAAGAAGGTAGGAATCTATAAACCAGAAAAAGAAACTGATTCAGTTTCACCAGAAACTGAATTGGTCAGTACACTGATCACAGATTTCTAGCTTCCAGACTGTAAGAAAATAAATTTCTGTTACTTAAGCCATTTATTCTATTAAGTTGGTGCAAAAGTAATCGTGGTTTTAGCATTGTTTAAATTTGCTGATATTAGAATACATTCTTAAATGTGGTTATGTTATACATCATTTTAATGCACATTTCTTGCTTTGTGTTTTTTTGCTAATGACTTATTACTTGCTGTTTATTTTATATTTATTTTAGACTATGGAAATGATATTAGACAAAAAGCAAATTCCAGTGATTTTCTCATTTGAGTTGAAAATGGGTCGTGAAGCAGCGGAGACAACTCAAAACATCAACAACGCATTTGGCCCAGGAACTCCTAAGGGACATACAGTGCAATAGTGGCTAAAGAAGTTTTGCAAATCACTGTTTGAGAAAAGCAACCTTGATGTTGATGCTGATGTTGGCAATTTCCAGAGCATATCACAAATCAGTAAACTTGGGTGACATTAATAAAATTGTTGGCTGTTTAAGGAAAAAAAAAAAGAAGTTTTGCAAAGAAGACAAGAGCCTTGAAGATGAGGAGCAAAGCGGCTGGCCTGGAAAAATGACAGTGACCAATTGAGAGCAATCATCGAAGCTGATCCTCTTACAATCACATGAGAAGTTGCCTAAGAACTCAACATCGACCATTCTATGGTTGTTTGGCATTTGAAGGAAACTGGAAAGATGAAAAAGCTTGAAAAATGGGTGCCTCGTGAGCTGACCGAAAACCAAAAAAACTGTCATTTTAAAATGTCGTCTTCTCTTGTTGTATGCAACAATGAACCATTTCTCAATCAGATTGTGACGTGTGATGAAAAGTGGATTTTATACAACCTGTGACAACCAGCTCAGTGGCTGGACCAAGAAGCAGCTCCAAAGCACTTCCCAAAGCCAAACTTGCACCAAAAAAAAGGTCATGGTCACTGTTTGGTGGTCTCCTGCCAGTCTGATCCACTACAGCTTTCTGAATCCCAGAGAAACCATCACATCTGAGAAGTATGCTCAGCAAATCGATGAGATGCACTGAAAACTGCAATGCCTGCCGCCGGCAGCAGTCAACAGAAAGGGCCAACTTCTCCACAACAACACCCGACAGCACATCGCACAACCAATGCTGCAAAAGTTGAACAAATTGGGCTACAAAGTTTTGCCTCATCCACAATATTCACCTGACCTCTCGCCAACCGACTTACACTTCTTCAAGCATCTCCACAACGTTTTGCAGGGAAAACGCTTCCACAACCAAGAGGATGCAGAAAATGCTTTCCAAGAGTTCCTCAAATCCTGAAGCATGGATTTTTATGCTACGGGAATAAACAAACTTATACCTTGTTAGCAAAAATGTTTTGATTGTAATGGTTCTGATTTTGATTAATAAAGACGTGTCTGAGCATAGTTAAAACGATGTAAAATTCAGTCCAAAACCACAATTACTTTAGCATCAACCTAATATTTTGTTATGAAAGCCTGAATACATGACCCAAACACTCAAGAGAAAAGGCCCTTAATGGAGACCAATTCTTGATATAAACCACTGTTAGAATTAGCAGACAAGAATTTTAAAACAGCTAATATAACTACACTCAAAAACAGAAGAGAAAAACTGTGAAAAGGAACCAAATGAAAATTCTAGAACTGAAAAATATAATATTTAAAGCTTTGCACAGTGGCAGTATCATAGCCAATGAGGTTTATCTGAGGTGCAATTATGGCTAATTGAAAACTTTTCCCAATACCTCACCATAACGACTTGAAATACAGTTGGCACTGGCAATTTTTGACAGTCTCAACGGAGACTGAAAAAAAATAAAATAAAAAAATAAAATAAAAATTTCACTAGACAGCCTTAAAAGCGAATTGGAGATAAAAGAAGAATTAATGAACTTGAAGACGGAAAAAGAGAAAGTATCCAATCTGAAAAAAGACTGATAAAAATGAATAAGCCTCAATAATGTGTGAGACAATAGCAAATTCTAACATGTATGTGATTGTAATTCAAAAAGAGAGAATGAGGCAGAACAAATATTTGAAGAAATAATAGCAAAAAGCTCCCAAATTTGATGAAAGATATAAATTCATAGATTCAAGAAGCTCAGAAACCATAAAAAGAATAAATGCAAGAAAACCACCCCTAGGCACACCATAGTCAAACAGCTGAAAACCAAAAATAAATAAAACATCTTTAACGAATCACGATAAAAACCCAAATTACACATAAGAGAAAACAATATGAATGACTAGTAACATCTCATCAGACAAACTGGAGGCCAAAAGACAATAGAACATCTTTAAAGTGCTGAGACAAAAAAAAACTGTCAACCCAAAATTCCACATCCAGCAAAAAATATCCTTCAAGAACAAAAGCAAAATAAAGACAATTTTAGATAAACAAAAACTTACAGAATTCATCACCAAAAGATCTATAAGAAATGCTAAAGAAAATTATTCAGGTTGAAAGAAAATGATATTAGATGAAAACTCAGATCTTCAGTGAGAATGAATAGCACCAGAAATAGCAAATACGTGGGTAAACTGAAGAGAGTAATTTTTTTCCTAATTTCCTTATAGCACACATGCCTATTTAAAGCAAAATTATACTGAATTGTGAAGTATTAACACAGATGCAATACATATGACAACTAGGGCATAAAGAATGGAATGGTGTCAAATGGACTTATAAAGTTGCAAGAGTCTTACATTTTTACAAAAAGTGGAACAATATTTTTTTTTCTTTAGAGACAGAGTCTGGCTCTGTCGCCATCATAGCTCACTGCAGCCTTGAACTCCTAGGCTCAAGCCATCCTCCTGCCTCAGCCTCCCAAGTAGCTTAGGACTACAGGTGTGTCCAGCTAATATTTTTTTCCATTTTTTGTAGAAACAGGGTCTCGCTATGTTGCCCAAACACAAGGAATCCTCCCACTTCAGCTTCCCAAAGTGCTGGGATTACAGGCATGAGCCACCACACCTGGCCATAAAGTGGAACAATATTAATTCAAGTACGCTACTATAGCCATTGCCTGCTTTCCATATTGACACCGTATCTTAACTTCTCTGAGGCCCATGGAGGAACAGGGTAAAGAATAAATCTTGCCTTCAAAGCCTTCCCTCACCATTAGTCTAACACCATTCACCTGACGATAGGGGCTCACTGTGAGCAAACTTTGGTCCTAAAATGCAAAGTTTTAACAACTAAAAAGGGCGCCTTTCTACATCAGGAAAACCAAGGAAAACACCAAGCTATAAATGTAGTAAGCTATATTAATCAGAAATAAGGAATAGCCTTATTACTTCTACTGCTAAGTGAGTTGAAATCTACACTTACTCAAAGCTCCCAACATGTCCAGTTTAGGAACTGAGCCTATTTAACATTTCATATAATGCAAAATTGTATCTGGGAAACTGACCTTGATTTCCTTTATTCCTTTTTTTCCTTTTAAAGTTTCTTCAGCAGACTTTGTTTTCTCATTCTTCTTTACTGTTTCAGTTACAAGTTTCTTTCCACTTGGTTTAACTCCAAAGAATTTCCGAATGTCCTAGAAGCAAAAAAGGAGATTTATAAGTAAACATTAACAGCATAAAATTCTAATTTCAATTTTAAAATGGATAGCTTTACACACACGCTGGCTTAGCCTGAGAAATTTGTCCAAATCGAGATAGTTCCATGTGTGCAGTAGCATTTTTTTTAAGTGCAAAAGTTAACTGATAAAATTACCTGAGTTAAAAATAATTTGTCTAGGAGTTCACTTGCTCAAGGCCTCTTGGGCGTGGCTCCAAGTGAAATAAAATAAATAAATAAAAATAACTTGTCTAATGAAAAGTAATACTAATTCTCAGAATCTGACCAAAAACAGGGCAAAAATAAGCAAGTGGAATTTTTGTTACTGATAGCACAATTATTACACAGGCAAGTAGTAGGCAGTATTTATTGATCAAGTAGACATACATCCCATCGTCCCAGGCACAGTTGGAGAGAAGACAAAGTGTTGAAGAAAACAATCCTTGTCTGTGGGACTTATACTCCAGTTTGAGAGAAGAATAACTCTCACAACTCTGATCATTCTTAATAACTGAAAACCTTCAAATTATTTTTCTTTGTATGATTTCCCCAAATTCCCAAGAAAAAACTTTGATGCTTATTGCAATATGCTCTTTACCCAGGTTAAACTACAGAATTCAAATTAATCATACTGAAACATTTACAATGTAATTGACAATTAAAATTACTCACTTTTTTCATCCTTTGAATATATATTCTTCCCTATCCTTCTCACATTTAGTTTTGAAGAAACCGTGGTGTACAGGAGAGGGAATAGACCTTAGAAAGCTTTGGTTTGAATCTGTGCTCTAGTGCTTTCCACCTATGTGACCTTGGGCAAGTTACTTTGTCTGTTTTCTCCTCAGTAAAGTGGGACTAATAATACCTAGCCTTTATAAGGATTAATTGTGTATTTATCATAATTTTGGCTCATTAGAAAGCTTCCCTTCACCTCATTTCTGAACTAATATCCCTTCATATTACTGAAACACTGCATTTATAATTATCTCTGCTAATAGGCAAGAGTATAAAGAATACAAAATAATGAGAAAAATTTAGGATATGAATTCCAAAAAACTGGATTCAAGAACCAGCTGTACCTTTCCCTCTTCCTATCCTTGATTATTATAATCGTGAGTTTTCGATACTTTTTATCCCTCTAACCTCTCTTTACTGTATGAGAGAAATGCCCACAAAAGTACTTTATAAAGTATACAAAAAGCTAGCAATTACATTCTAGATCCTGGTAGTAATTATCATACTCTTAAAATGCCAAAAATCTCAAACAAATATGTTACACACACACACACACACACAGACGCACACACAGCTTTGTGGCTAACCCAATAAACAAAGCAGATAAATGAGGTACACAGGCCTGTTAAATTGGGGGCGGGGGGAAGGTTAAAGACTTCCCTAGTTTTATACCCTCTTTTGTAAGTCTGCTCATATAGAAAAGTTACAAATCCATCCTAATTAAGTCTAAGTCTAGGGGGGCCAGAGGGAACAAAAAAAGAAAAAAAAAGTCTAAGTCTAAAAAATACGCTTACAGAATGTATACCTCACAGCAGTGAAACTGAGACATCTGTGTCAGATGCTAAAGAAAAGAAGAATAAAGAAAACCACAGTCTTTTTTATAACTTGCAAAGAATCAAATTTGAGGCTGACAACTACTTCATTGCTTCTGGAGGAAATGAGAGTTTCACATCAGAGTTTCACTTTTTTTTTTTTTTTGAGACAAAGTCTCACTCTTTTGCCCGGGCTCGAGTGCCGTGGCGTCAGCCTAGCTCACAGCAACCTCAAACTCCTGGGCTCAAGCGATCCTACTGCCTCAGCCTCCCAAGTAGCTGGGACTACAGGCATGAGCCACCATGCCCAGCTAATTTTTTCTATATATTTTTAGTTGTCCGATTAATTTCTTTCTATTTTTAGTAGAGACGGGGGTCTCGCTCTTGCTCAGGCTGGTCTCGAACTCCTGAGCTCAAACAATCCTCCCGCCTCGGCCTCCCAGAGTGCTAGGATTACAGGCGTGAGCCACCGCGCCCGGCCCAGAGTTTCACTTTTGAAATTACACAGCGATTCTTCATCAAACAGTGGTGATTGTTTAAACATACACACAGAGAAAGAGAGTGCGCATGCACCACAGAAATACCAAACTGTACGCTAATAATCCGGTTAAAGAAAGTAGCGGTTTTCAACCTGTTTTAGAACCACCAAGTGCCTCCAACCACAAAGAGAAAACAAAATGTAATTCAGAGAATGAACTGCTGGCAATATTGAGCTAATTTATGCCTGTATAAAAACCCACGCTGCCACTCCTCCACACTGTTACACCTTTCCTTCCTAAGCAATTCTTCCCACTCATATCTCCTTTCTTTTCCTTTCCCATTATTTAACCCTCCTTCCCCACACTTCCCATACTCTGATGGCAGCATAAGACTAAAAGAAATTACAGCATCTTGATCTAACTCAGTCTACACTAAAAATCTAAACTTAGGGGTAAGAATTTTCATCAGAATGGAAGCCATCCTACTCACATCTTTTTAGGACTATCTCCAGTGTGAGCAGCCATCTTGGGTATAAACATCTAAGAGGCAGATATTAGCAATTTGGCCTTAACTTACAGAGGCAGAGATTAGCAATTTGAATGTGACTTCACCTGAACTCTCCTAATTACCATTTCCTGTCTAGTAGTCCAGGTCTTCCAAGATTTCATGAAATGCAGAATAAGTCTAAGAGCTAATCATATGCCCAAATAATAGATCTGAACACCTCCCTTATCTGTAAAGAATAATTCTTGCTGAGTGTGTAAGTAGAAAAATGAAGAAATTTGTAAAGTGATTTTTATAACGTTGGCAAGGGAAAGGCCTTCAAAGCAGAAGGCCTTTCTGCTAGAATCAAGGCTAGAAACCAACCATAAAGAAAGGCTGATTTTAATCTGTCACGGGATTAGAGTTTTAAAAAAAAAAGAAAGGCAGATTTGACTACATAAAAATACAACAAAAGATGTCATAAATAAAGTTAAAATACAAGCAACAGAGCTGGGCACAATGGTGCAAACCTGTACTCCCAGCTACTCGGGAGGCCGAGGCAGGAGAATCACTTGAGCCCAGGAGTTTAAGTTCAGCCTGGGCAACACAGCAAGACCTCACCTGAAAAACAACAACAACAACAAAAACCCACAAGCAACTAGCTTAAAAATATGTACAACATATGTAATATACAACAGGGCTCCTACAAATCAATAAAAGATAATCCAAAAGAAAAATGAATTAAAGCTGCTAATAGGCAAAGTATAAAAGAAATACAAATAACCAACGCACATAATAAAAGGTGTTCAACTTCATAAATAATGAGCAGATAAATTAAAACTTGATTAAATTAGTTTTAAGATGGTGTCCAAATTTGTCAAGGACGTGGGGGAACAGATGCTCACACACTACCCAGCTGATAAAAAATAAAAACTGACATAAGTTACTTCATTTCGCTGTCCCTTAGTTTCCTTGGGATGCCACTTGTCTCATAAGATCCCTGTGAGAGTCAGAGGTGGGAAACTAAAAATCTTCAGCATGGAACCTGGCCCTCTAACTCGAAATCTCCATCACAGTTTTCCACTTGACCGTGACTGCCCCCTCACAGATTTCCTGTAACTCTAAGGATCCATGCAAAAGTAGCCATACCCCACAATTAGCAAAGTGGCCTTTCTCTTCTCCTTATTCCTGATACATTTGATCCTCACATGCTTACAGGCAGACAGTGTGCCAGGGACTTACGGCACAAAGTGACCATTCCTTCATGAAGAAAATGGCCTCATGAAGCTACCTGGAAGACAAACTAGTATATAAAGAATTAAATATCATACAATCAGCTAAGACAAAGTTAATCATAAGGCTATGCAAGCACCAGAAGCACCTAATACAGATGATTTCAGGGACTGCTTCCCAAAAGAAACACCTGAACTGGGTCTCAAAATGATTACTACAGATCCAGAAATCCCACTACTGAGTATTTAATTTACCCAAAGCAAATGAAATCCATATGTCACAGATACCTGCACTCCCATGTTTACTGAAGCACTATTCACAATAGCCAAGATATGGAATCAGTCTAAGTTTCCATCAATGGATGAATGGATAAAGAAAATGTGGTATATATACACAATGAAATACTATTCAGCCATAAAAAAGAATGAAATTCTGTCATTTGTGACAACATGGATGAATGTGGAGGGCATTATGATAAATAAATAAGCCAGACACAGAAAGACAAATAGCACATGATCTCACTCATATAAGGAATCTAAAAAAGTTGATCTCATAGAAGCAGAGTAGAAAAGTGGTTACCACAGGCTTGCGGGGAAGGCAGTAGTGGGGAGGAGGAATGGAGAGAGGTTGGTCAACAGGTACAAAGTTACAGTTAGATTGGAGGAGTAAGTTCTGGTGTGCTATTGCACAGTAGGGTGACTATAGTTAATAATGTATATTTCCAAATAGCAAGAAGGGAGGACTTTGAATGTTCTCACCACAAAGAAACAATAAATGTTTGAGGTGACAGATATGCTAATTACCCTGATTTGATCATTATACAATATATACGTGTATCGAAACATCACATTGTACCCCATAAATATGTACATTATGTGTCAATTAAAAATAAAATAAAGTAAAGCTGGGTGCAGAGGCACCTGTAGTTCCAGTTACTCAGGAGGCTAAGGCGGGAGGATCACTTGAGCCCAGGAATTGAATGTTGCAGTGATCTATGATTGCAACATTGCATACCAGCCTGGGCAAGTTTGAGTTCAGACTGGGCAACATTGCAAGACTCCATCTCTAAAAAATAAAATAGAATAA
>NW_012146412.1:1339000-1344920 GCF_000956105.1 Propithecus coquereli | reverse complement strand
ATTAACAGTATTATTTCTGAGCTATATTATTAAAGTTGACTTTATGTAATTGATCCTTATGTTGCCACTCTCGTCATATTACAATATTGTGGTTATAAAAAACAAAAAAATACTTTCACTTTGAGAGGATATTTCCTCTTCTTCCAAATTTGTTTTTAGCCAAACAAATTACATTTTTTAGAAATCCAGAATAGCTCTACATATATAATCAATGTCACTGATACAGCAAAGTCTAGCACAGGCCTCAAGAACCTCTCTGAGGAAAACACCAGTGAGTGAAATGTAAGTGTGGTCTGAAAAATCTTTGAACGGTAATAAGTTCTAGCTAGGAAGAACTGGAAGGACCTGCATCAACTTCTTTCATTCAATCATTCATTTATTCATTCAAGAAATATTTACTGAGAGCCTTCTATGGGCCAAGCACTATTCTTGGTGCTTGGGATAAACAAAACAGGCTAAATCTCTGTTCTTATGACACTTTCCACTCTATTTTCTGCTCTTAATCTTTCTGTCTTTAGAAAACAAAGCAAAGAACAGAACAGATGAAATAAAGCACAGCAAGGGAACAGAAAGGGCATAGAAACTGCTTCCTCTACTCACCCTAGAATCTATTAAGTCTTCCTGAGAGGCTGCTCCCGTGACAGTGAAAAGACAGGTTTCCATTCTTGCTGTGGCAAAGAGGATGTATAAGATTCTGAAGTCATAATATTTAATATCACTGTGCCTTAGACTACTCTCTTAATGAAATACTGTATCACTGAAGTTTTCAGGTACCTGATCCAAAAATACAAACCAACACTTGCAAAATTAAACATGAAATGGAAATAATTACCTAATTTAGGCTACAAAAAAATAAATTCTCCTATCATACCTGTATAACTGGGATAATTAAAGCATTTGAGACTGTTTATGCCTGGTCTAGTGGTATAGTTCAGAATGTAATATTTTCACTAGGGCCAGTGTACTCTGATTATGGTTTTTATTCATCCAGAAGTCAACTTTTTACAACTGACTTCTGATCCAAAAAAATCAAATTTAAACTACTTGAATGAACATAGAAATTACCTTCAAACTAAAAATAGACACACAACATAATAAATACTATATTTCTCTAGGCTACATTATTGTCATTAAATGTTTTAATAGCTTAAAGTCATGGAGAAAGGGCTAGAGAAGATGTTTTCATACCAATAGGTTTTACCTTCTAGTTGATTTGTTATGGAAATACAAAGTTTATTTGTACTTGTTTACTCATCAAATATTTATGGAAAATATACCATGTGCCACACACTATACAGCAGTGCCCTATCCTTGTGGCCCCTATCCTTGCAGAGCTTATATGCTAATGAAGGAAGTTGTCAATATCTCCAACAAGTTGCCCATTTATAAAAATATGCCAAAACACATGCCAAGGAAATAGGTGATCTTTCATTAACCATACCAGTAGTTTTCATGCTTTTGTGGATCTGATGAAAGCTATGAATATTTCCCACAGAAATATATAAAAGTAAACATACAAACAAAACTTTAATGCAATTTTAGGAGTTTTCCCCTGAAGCCCATGAGCCCCAAGTTAAAAATCAAAATCTACACTCACACCTACTTAACCTCAGTACCACTTATATCCACACCGATACCTCCTAAATCTTGTGTCTCCAACTCTAGACCTCCTCTGAGGTCCATATCCACGTAGCTAACATGTAGCTGAATACACCTATATCCAAATGCCCCAAAGGTGCCTCCAACTCAAAGCTAAATTCATTTCCTGCTGGGATTGGCTTTTCTCCTTTTATTCTCTATCTCCATGCAAAGCACCACCATTCACCGAAAACAAAAACATGGGTACCGTCTTTCCTCCTCATTCTGACCCTCTACCTAATCATCCTACCAAAACTAACTCCCAAATACTGCTGTCCTCGCCCCTCTGGATTTACTCTGTGCCATGCAACGATTTAAGCACTTTTAAAATACTCGTTTAATCCCCATAACTACAAAGTTGTTAACCCCAAATTACAAATGAGAAAATTAAGAATGCCAACAAGATATTCTCTGGTAAAAAGTTTTGAAATCTAAAATGCTTCTAAATATAAGCAAAAAAAGACTTTTTGCATTCTCTTGTGAGGCTTTTTGTCAAGCCTCAAAAAAAATCATGCAATTTTTAAGTCTTCAACCTATACTAATAAGTTTCCAACTTGGTTGGTTATAAATCTACTAATAGAGTTATAGATGAAAAAAAATTTTTTACAATAAACCCTCCTAAACTCACACAGAAGTGAACTATCATAATGACCTTTAGCTTTAAAAGGTCAGTACAAACACTGATATATATTTACTTTGAAGTATAACCAAATAATTGTAACTACTTTTTCCCACTGCTGATGGGTTCAAGCAACAAAGCAGTTGTATTTGCCTACCAAAATGTGGAAAGAAGCAAATTACATCACTGTGTTCACTTATCTTTGAAGACCACAGGGTTTTATGGAAAATAAGCACTGCAGTGCTCTGCAGAGTGATTGCAAAAATATATTTTGGCTTTACTTATCTATTTTGAGAGTAACAAAAAAATATGAATATTTCTGGTTAATATTTAAGTGCCCATCAAATCCATATGCAGAAATTGATTATTATCAACACACTTCACAAATCTACCCAAATATAAAAATCTTTTACCTTGAAAACAACTAAAATGCAAAACTATACATCTGACTAAAATATACAATGATATAACTGGTGGTAGCACAGCAGACAAAAAAATGAGATAATTTAAAAGTTTTAAAATTATATTAAGGCTTTATACTTCGAAAGCAAAGAAAAAGCTATTATAAGGCTTTCCCCTAAGATCAGGAAAAAATAGGATGTCCACTCTTGCCACTTGTATTCAATATTGTGGAGGTTCTAGCAAAAAGAATTAGGCCAGAAAATGAAATGAAAAGTACCTAGATTGGACAAGAAGAAGTAAAACTATCTCTGTTTGCAGATGAAACAATCTTATATATAGAAAATCATAAGGAATCCACTAAAAAAACTATTAGAACTAATAAATTAGTTCAACAAGGATATAAGATCAATACACAAAAATCTATATTACCCTTGCAATAAACAATCCAAAAGTGAAATTAAGAAAACAATTCCATTTAAAATATCAAGCAGAATAAAATAACCAGGAATATATTTAACAAAAGAAGTATAAAACTCATACTTTGAAAACTACAAAATATCGTTTAAAGAAATCAAAGATCTAAATAAATGGAAAGACAACCCATGTTCATGGATCAGAAGGCTTAATATTGTTAAGATGGCAATACTCCCCAAATTGATCTACATATTGAAAACATTCTCTATGGAAATCCCAGCTGGTTTCTTTGCTAATTCTAAAATTCATATTGAAATTTAAGAGACTGGAATAGCCAAAACGATCTTGAAAAAGAATAAAGTTGAAGGGCTCATATTCCCTGATTTCAAAAATTACTACAAGTCACAATAATAAAGATAATGCATTGTTGGCATTAGGATAGATCAATGGAATACACTTGAGAGTCCAGGAAAAAACCCTCACATTTACAGTCAACTGATTTCTGACAAGGATGCCAAGATAATTCAATGAGCAAAGAACAGTCTTCAAAAAATGGTGCTGGGACAACTAAATATCCACATACAAAAGAATAAACTTGGATCCCTACACTTCATACTCTATACAAAAATTAACTCAAAATGGATAAAGTCCTAAATGTACGAGCTAAAACTATGAAACTCTGAGAAAAAAACATAAGCACAAATCTTCATGACCTTGGATTAGGCTATGGAAGACTTGAATGATGAGAATAAGGCACATGCAAAGATCTGGAGGAAGAGGAAGAGTATTCCAGAGAGGAAAGAGCAAGAACAAAAGCCTTGAAACAAAAACAAAACCAGCCTTAGAAGACAGAGAGAGAAGTCAGAAATTTAAGTAGGGCCTTATAGGCCAAGTATACATGTTTAGCAAAATTGTATCACAGCACTGCTCCCAAGGGGACCATTTCACACAGTAAACTATGAAATGAAAGGTGCCTCCCCTACAGTGAAACAATGAAGCAGTTCAGATTACAGTGTATTCAGATTGACCCAACAGCTCTTCAAAAAGGCTGTCCCTTAGTCTCATGTTTAGTTCAACCTTATGCATATTTTCAATAATTATACTAGTCAATTACATATACTGATTTTTTAAAAATGGCATCTCAGGTTTTAGTCACATTTTGAACAATTAAATCTCACAGCAATTCAAATTGTTTACATGGCTTCTTTTTCATTTCTTTTATTTTTCATTTTGTTTTTATTCCTTTAATAGATAATACATTCACATGATTCAAAATGCAAAAGGGTAGAAAGTCTCCCTCCTACCCTCTCGGGCACATACTTCCCATCTCTGGAGGCAACAAATGTTATCAGTTGTTATTTCCTTGTGCACCTTTCCAGAGAGATTTTATATCTTGGCAATTGTTTCACATCAGACTTATAAAGGTTTCTCATTTTTCTAATGGCCCCAAAGTAGTCCACTGTGTGGATATAGTATTCCATTCCTTTATTAATAACTTTTAATTGGAAAATATTTGGGGAAAAGGGCACCTCCCAGGGCAAGAGTTAACCCTTCATCTATGGGTGGGCTTCAGAAGATAAGTAAACCCCCCTAAAATGCTGTGTATGTAACTGTATGCATTTCTCTGGGCAGAAAATTTGCATACCATTCAAATTTATCAAAGGGAACTGAGACTCAAAGATTAAGAACTACTGTCCTTTAACTTGGGCACTGGTGTTCACTGAACATTTGTTGAACAGAATTTTATGGTGGTTTTTTGTTTTTTTTTCCCGGACACAGGGTCTCACTCTGTTGCCAGCGCTTAGAGTGCAGTGGTGTCATCATAGCTCACTGCAATCGCAAACCCCTGGCCTCAAGTAATCCTCCTGCTTCAGCCTCCTGAGTAGCTGGGACAACAGGCACACACCACCATGACTGGCTAATTTTTCTTTTCTGTTTTTTTTTTGTAGAGATAAGGACTTGCTCTTGCTCAGGCTGGTCTCAAACTCCTGGCCTCAATAATCCTCCTGCCTAGGCCTCCCAAAATGCTAGGATTACAGACGTGAGCCACTTCACCCGGCCTGAATAGAATTTTATTGCAGGGGTTTGCTAATTTTTATACTAGGGAGGGCTAAATTAAATACACACACACACACACACACACACACACACACACATTTTCTATTCGGCCTTAAAAAAGTGGGGGGATAAATCCTATCATCTGCAACAACATGGATGAATGTGGAGGGCATTATGATAAATAAATAAGCCAGACACAGAAAGACAAATAGCACATGATCTCACTCATATAAGGAATCTAAAAAAGTTGATCTCATAGAAGCAGAGTAGAAAAGTGGTTACCACAGGCTTGCGGGGAAGGCAGTAGTGGGGAGGAGGAATGGAGAGAGGTTGGTCAACAGGTACAAAGTTACAGTTAGATTGGAGGAGTAAGTTCTGGTGTGCTATTGCACAGTAGGGTGACTATAGTTAATAATGTATATTTCCAAATAGCAAGAAGGGAGGACTTTGAATGTTCTCACCACAAAGAAACAATAAATGTTTGAGGTGACAGATATGCTAATTACCCTGATTTGATCATTATACAATATATACGTGTATCGAAACATCACATTGTACCCCATAAATATGTACATTATGTGTCAATTAAAAATAAAATAAAGTAAAGCTGGGTGCAGAGGCACCTGTAGTTCCAGTTACTCAGGAGGCTAAGGCGGGAGGATCACTTGAGCCCAGGAATTGAATGTTGCAGTGATCTATGATTGCAACATTGCATACCAGCCTGGGCAAGTTTGAGTTCAGACTGGGCAACATTGCAAGACTCCATCTCTAAAAAATAAAATAGAATAA
>NW_012146412.1:1328835-1338950 GCF_000956105.1 Propithecus coquereli | reverse complement strand
TATATATTTCTTAGAGACAAGGCCTCTACTGAACCATGAATAGCAGTACTAAAGAATGAAAATTTCGAAAGTACCTGAATGATCATGAGTTGACCATACAAGCTGTTGTTTACCATAACTCACAATATCAGAGTCATCTACAATGCCCCTTAAAATCTACGTAACTTTCCAAAAAGTCCTTTCTAAGAAACTAGATCATTGGTAGTTGTGTAGTTGTATAATGCCTACTATCTGTCAGGCACCAGAATGGAAGCTTTACATATATTATCTTGTTTAATCCTCTGAACAATCATTTAAGGTAGTTATTATTTTCCCTCCATTTATACGTAAGGAAGGAGATTAAAGTAAAGCTATTTACTTGCTCAAGACCACATAACTATTAAACTATACTAATACAATAACATAACTATAAACTATTAAACTAAAACATCCCCCCATTCTTCATCTTCAAAACTCCAAATCTCAACTTTCCACAATACCATGGTGCCTGAACTCCAAAATGTAATGATAATCATTTTAGGGAAGCTGTATAATGTAGCGGTCAGAAACATTTATGCTCTAATTCCAGTTCAACCCTCTACTAGTTGTATCACAACTGTTTAAACTCTAAAAGGTGCCTTTACCACCTGTAAAACTAGATCGCAGTGGGTTGAAAGGAAAAAAAGGTATGTAAAACAAACAGTTCACACACTGACTTGAAGAAGATGCTTGGTCTAGGGTGGCTGCTACCATTATTATTTTATCCTTTTTTGAGAAGAAACACAAAGGGCTGCAAGGTTTCCCAATTTAGCATATAACTTTTACTCCCCCCCCCCCGAGAATGTTGTCCTTCTGACAAGCTGAAGAATGATTGAAAAAATTATATCTGACTGTTAAGTATCTTCTGGCTTAACAGAACATCTTAAATTGTCCTTTAAACTAGAAATATTTCAAACACATAACCATGTCCATTGCCATACCAACATGAATGTCTGTTTTGCTGGCTGCATAATTATATCACTCTCAATTTGTATGAATGCTTTATACAGAATGATGCACTGAGGTTCTGGGGTACTTAAAAATATTTCTTCACATCAGGTGATAGGTGACAGCTATCAAATGTATTACATCTGTTTCTATTCCCTGTATTTATTTTTCCTGGTAAACCCTGTAATCTTTGATTCCTATGAACTCTTCTGAACAAAATAAAACATACTCCCCATACCCCTGGTCTCAAATCAGCCCAGGTGAGCGTTAACGACAAGCGGAAATGAGCGAGGCTGTTAATGCCAAAAGTTGAAGGTCCTAAACAACTTATTCATAAGAAAGAAAAGTTTGTTACATCCTTCTCCCTCATGACTTAAAGCTTAAATTAGGCAGGACTCAAACCCAGGGTCGGGGCAACACTAAACAGGAAAATAACTTTGCCGCTGCGCCCCAAAATCACCATCATTACTCCCTCTCTTCCTCCCTTCCCCCAGCAGTGGGGCGGAAAAAGTCGTGAAAGTGCCGCGTAGCAACAAAATCCGTGCACGCTGGCGGCGGCCGAGAGCTGGAGCCCGCCGTCCGGGGAAAGTTGTGCGCCCAGTTGCCGGTATGTGGCCCCTACTCTGCCTTCGCTCCCCTCCGGAGCCAAACGCCGCCGTCCTCCCCCACCCCGCATACCAGGAGTGCCCCGGCCACCCCCGGCCTGCAAAGTCTCCCAAGATCAGAGCCGCACGGCCACCCCGAGGGGCTCACCATCGCAGCACCGGGATTCAGGCGCCGGTGGGCAAGCCGGCCGGCTGGCGAATCCGTTATCGGAGTTCGGAATCCATTCGCGCCAACAACTTCTCCCGCGAAGAGGAAGAAGGCGAAGGCGGCGGCGCGCGGTGATGACGTCAGGAGGCGCGCTTCTTTCAGCCCCGCCCCAAGATGGGAGGTACGATGTCTGCCCAGGTGCCGCCCCGGAGCCCGGCGGGCCGCTGCCATCGCGAGGAGACACGGCACGCGGTTGGAGCGCGGGTTTGTGTGGCTGGTGTTGGTTGGGACGCTCAAGACGGGAATCCGAGATTGGTTTCCCTGGAAGGCGGGGCACCTACCAGGGAAACCTTTCATGTTCCTCCCGGTTCCGGTAGCTTTCAAAAGTTCTTGCTATGGCTGGTCCGATGGTAGTGGCTTATCAGAACTTATTAACATTAGTGTCACTAAAGTTGGTGTTCAACCCCCCGCTGCTAAATTTGACTGGCTTTTAAACAAAAAAAAAGTTCTTACTACCACCTCGCCGTAAGATAAACATTTTAGATGTACGTCTTACATATTTCATATAAATATCTATTCTGAAATAAAAGCTTCACCAAGCAGTATTTACCCTGATTTTTTTTTAATGTTTGACCACAGAATTGGTTTTTTTGCCTACTAATAAAGGAGACCCTACAGTTTGAAAACCACCAGGCTAAAGGACAATCTTTTTATTTTTTTTATTTTTTTTATTTTTTTTTTGAGGCAGGGTCTTACTGGCCGGAGTGCAGTGACACCATCATAGCTCACTGGGTCTCCAACCCCTGGGCTCAAGCAAGCCTCTGGCTTCGGTCTTCCAAGTAGCTAGGAGTACAGGCAAACGCAACCAGGCTTGGCTTTTTTTTTTTGTTCCCCAGGCTGGTCTTGAACTCCTGGCCACAAGCAATCCTGCCTGGGCCTCCCAAAGTGCTGGGATTGCAGGAGTGAGCCACCGCGGCTGGCCCACCCCATTTTAGAAATGAAAAATAGGAGGCCCCAACAAATTAAGGAGTCCAGCTTTGCTACAAGGCTAGGAATCCAGGCCTCTAAGTTCCCAAACCTGCACTGCTCTAAATCCCTGAAAGAGCAGTGGTGCTTATGAAGCCAAGGCATAAAAAGGTGCCTCTCCATTGAAAAGCAATGATACCAAAAGCTTTGGAGTAAACAAGTTTTATATTAAGAGATAAACAACTGAATTGTGAAATAGGATACAATATTTGCATACAATTTTAAGACAAAACAGGGCACCATAAAGAGTTTAATGGGAAGAGCAATAGGGCTTTGGCCCTAGGCTTTCAAATCCTCACCCACCCACGCACCCACTATTAGGTCTTGCACTTTATGACGCCAGTATCTCTACAGTGAAAAGATAGCATAGCCTTTTGGAATACATCAGAGACTAAACACTAAGAGCTTGTATTTATTAAACACCTGTTGTAACTGTACCAGGCATGCACCTATGGACTATCTATCCTAGGTTAGCTCATTTTGTCCCCACTATGACACTAACTACTATTATTATTTATCTCCAATTTTTTGTTTTTGAGACAGAGTCTCGCTTTGTCGCCCAGGCTAGAGTGAGTGCCGTGGCATCAGCCTACCTCACAGCAACCTCAAACTCCTGGGCTCAAGCAATCCTCCTGCCTCAGCCTCCAGAGTAGCTGGGACTACAGGCATGCACCACCATGCCCGACTAATATTTTCTATATATTTTTTGTTGTCCAGCTAATTTCTTTCTATTTTTAGTAGAGATGGGATCTTGCTCTTGCTCAGGCTGGTCTCGAACTCCTGCTCTCGAGCCATCCTCCCGCCTCAGCCTCCCAGAGTGCTAGGATTACAGGTGTGAGCCACCACTCCCGGCCTATTATTTCCAATTTACAAACAAGTAAAGTGTTATTCATGAACAGGGCCTCACGGCCTGGTTCCTTCTGAAGACAGGATGCTAGGTTCCCATCCCCACCACATGCTAGTTATGTGACCAATGGCAAATTACTATGCCTCAGTTTCCTTATCTGTAAAATAAGGATAATAGTACTACTTTACAGAGTTGTTATTAAACTCCTGGCATACAAGCTGGTAATAATAGTTTTGTTTTAAGTCATCTATTACTATCATTATTATTATGCAAGGCTAGGTGTTAGAAAGAGTTTCCAAAAATGAACTTATCTACTCCACAATTTTGCTCAGAGAAATAATTGATTGGGGAGGATGGGGGGGTGGTCATTACATTAGATCCTTTGAGAAATCAATAAAAACTATGAACCCACTCCCCAGAAAAGTTACATAGCATACACATCGTACAAATTTTTGTCTAAAATGTCAGAGGACCTAAACCAATTTACAGTGTTCATTGTGTTGTAAATCAATAGATAAATAAATAATAAGACATATATAAAAATGTATATATATCTTTTACATTACTTTTAGCTTCTGTATTTCTTTTTTAGCATTTTTGAAGACTTCGTTGAATTTAGGTAAGACTTGAGTTAGAAGCCTATAACTTCCAGAAAGGTACTTAATTGAATTTGTTAGATCGTTTTCCTTAGGAATATTTAGTTACTTGAAAGTACCCTATCTCAGAAATGTGCTAGATTTAAAACAGCTGCATATGCTTTGACACTTCTCCCTTGAACCTGACTAGCCTGTGACTGATTTGGCCAAAGAATACAGTGGAAGTGATGCCAATGCCAGTTCCAGACCTAAGCTTTAAGACTAGTGCTCCTACCTTGCTCTCTGGAGCCTTGAGCCCAAAGAGGGGACTGGCTGAGCCCAATCTTATAGCCATCTCCAACAAGTACCATGCATGTAAATGAAGTCATCTTGGACCCACCACCCCAGCGACTGATGGAATTCCACTACGTGATCCCAGTCAACACCTCATAGAGCAGAAAAATCACCTAATCATGGCCTGTCCAAATTTCCTGACCCACAGTAGCGTGAGCATAATGAAATGATTGCTCTTTTAAGGCAATAAACATTGGGGTGGCTTATTGTAAAGTAATAACGAGAACAGAAATATTTTAAAAGACTCAAAATATAACCAAAAAATAAGCATGAGCAGAACAATGGATAGTTTCTCTACTGTGGTGATTTTTATTGATACATTCATTCAACAAATATTTATTGAGTAAGTACTGTATGTCAGCACTTTTTATGTGCATGCTGGGTACTCATAGTAAATAAGACTGACCATCCCAGCTTCCCTAAAGTTTATATTTTTGAGAAAAATAAATAAGTCCACAAAAATAAATGATAAGGGTAAGTACTATGAAGAAAATAAAAGAGCATAATGAGATAGGATAACTGGGAGGAGGATGTGGAAGTGTTGTAAATAAGTGATCAAAAAGACCCCTAAAAAGGGGACATTGAGCTGGGACATGAATGTTGATAAGGAGACAGCAAGTATAAAGCCCCTGATATGAGAATGAATTAAACATATTCAAGGAACAGTAAGAAAGCCGGTTTTCTGACTGGTGCTCATTAACAAAAGGGCATGATAAGAGATTAGGTTGGGTGGAAGGAGTAGAGAGATTGTACAGACACTTAGGACCTAGCAAGGAGTTTTAATTTTATCTTAAGAGTGATGAGAAGGCTTTACAATAGTGGTCCCCAACCTTTTTGGCACCAGGGACTGGTTTCATGGAAAATAATTTTTCTACAGATTGCGGGGGTGGGGAGTGGGCAGGTGGAGCTCAGGTGGTGATGTGAGGTCCGGTTCCTAACAGGCCATGGACCGGTACCAGGCCTCAGCCTGGGGGTTGGGGACTGCAGCTTTACAAGATTTTAAACCAAGAGATTGCTATGATCCCATCATTCTGATACTTTGTATTTTGTGACCAAAAAGGGAAAAAAAAATAATATTACTGTGTATTTTTTGGCAAAATAGGACACCCATTTGTTTTCCATGACAGAGAAATCTTCAAAAGTGCTAAAAATATTAATAAATTTTTTTTTACTTGTCTATAGGGGAGCTGCAGAGTCTCTTATTCAGTTTGTTCCTACAGGATTTTAACCTTTACGTGGCACTATTCTATAATATAGTATCTAGTTTGAATTTGTTCCAGGCAAAAGACTAAGAAAGGCTAGAATGTGTATACCCTCCATTTCTATGTGGCCTTTTTTTGGCAATGAGAACTAAATTATAACAGGTCATAATTACTTCCATGCCCTAGTATTAATTGAAAGACTGCAATACTGCATCTCCAGGAAACTGAAGATACACAAAGAATACAACAAAATAAGGCTGCTGAGTTTTAGATAGTTTTTCAGAGTGGTACGGAAAAGTCATTTATTGATAATGTAAAACATTAGCTAACAAAGATTCCTTGCATGTTGTCTTATAAGCGTTTTGACCAAAAGTTTTTCCTCATCTTCCTTAGTCATTAGTTCAGCTCTTCTTAGCGTAGATATTTCTCGAGCCACCTGAGGAATAAATAAGACTGATAATTGATTGTAGTGTCAGGTTGGTAAAAGATAATAGGGCAATTGGATAAGCATTGCAATTTCGAGAATTAAGGGTATCTATCCCAAAGACTAAAATATTTCTTAAAATTTTTTTTCTTGTAATAATTATTTGAAACCTAACACAAGAAGACACTTTTTTGGGGGGATAGGGTCTCGCTGTGTTGCCATGACTTGTCTTGAACTCCTGGGCCTCAGCCTCCCAAGTAGCTGGCATTACAGGCATGTGCCACCATATCCAGCTAAAGAAGACACATTTTTAAGGGACCTGTTATATACTGGATCTGATTATGTGGTGCTGACTGGCCTTACCTTAATTCTTAAAACAAAGAGTTTCAGGGAAAACTTTAAGTTTATCAGCAAAGCCAATTTTGTGAAAGTTGGATCTATTTCCCTCCCCCCCTTAAGAATATATCACTAGTGGAAGAATTGTTTACATTCCATGAAGAACTCTACCCAAAAGTTAGAATTTTGACATTAACATCTTTATTAGTATGTTTCTAAGCTTGTGAGTAGTTGGATTATGTTTATAATAATTGGCTCTCTTTCCATAACATATACAGAGATAAAAATCATTGCCCTCCTGAAATGATTAAGAGGTATGTATTAGTTAGAAAGTGCATGATCTGAATTTTGGTTTTTCCTTATACTGTGTGTAAGTGGAAAACAACCGAAGTGGTCAAAATAAATGCTCACTGTTAATACATCTTCCTAAGTTAACTTATCTATGTGATAGAAATAACTCTTTACCTGGAGTCACTTTGAAAGTGACTTTTCAGAAGCACAATAATCATATTATCTTTCACTAGATTTTTAAAAGTCAACGGAAATCAATCGAATTTTCACTGTGCAACAACAAATGTGACTTTCTGCCCTCTGAATAAATATTAGCATGTCCTGCTTTGTCAGAGTTTATTGGAACATTTTCCTTATGGAAAACAGTCTGTTAGGCAGCTTAACCTTTTCTGTGTTTGTGATGACTACAGATATAGACCAGTGATGTTGACCTCGAAATCCATTTATGAACATAATCATTAAGTCATAATATGTCACCACTAAAGTGCACATATTCTAACTTAGGAAATTAGGCACTAACTATGTCATTTATCTTAATTCTTGGGTGACAGCCAGTTAGTCTTCCTAATATGATTATGCTTGAGTAATCTAAGTTTATATAAACTTGTCTGATAATTTTTATATCCTACAAATAATAGAAAGTTTTTTACCAAGTAAATAAGTATCTTCACTTAGGTGAGAAGAAACATTCTACATTTAAAATAGTAAATTGAACAAAAAGCATATAACTTTGCTGTTGACATACACATTTGATACATATACAATGTATCTCAAATTGTGCATTAATTCCTAAGATATTCATTGACAATTTTAACGGTGCATATACACAGAGCAACAGGAATTCCAATAGAATTTTGTAGTGGTAGTATAATTTATGATTAGGATAGGTCCTATAAGTCAAAGTAATTCCAGGATTTTTGTTGTTGTTTCGTAACAAGAGAAATGATGTGAATTTATTACCTGACTTCAAGCTATACTACAAGGCTATAGTAACCAAAACAGCATGGTACTGGCATAAAAGTAGACACATAGATCAATGGAAGAGAATGGGGAACCCAGAAATAAAGCCATCTACCTACAACCAACTGATCTTCAACAAAGAAGATAAAAATATACACTGGGGAAAGGATGCCCTATTCAATAAATGGTGCTGGGAAAATTGGATAGCCACATGCAGAAGAATGAAACAGGACCCCTATCTCTTAGCATATACAAAAATTAACTCAAGATGGATTAAAGACTTAAATGTAAGACCTGAAACCATAAAAATTCTAGAAGAAAACCTAGGATATACTATTCTCAACATTGGCCCAGGCAAAGAATTTATGACTAAGACCCCAAAAGCAAATACAATAAAATCCAAAATAAATCAGTGGGACTTAATTAAACTACAAAACTTCTGCACAGCAAAAGAAATAATCAACAGAGTAAACAGACAACCCACAGAATGGCAGAAAATATTCACAAACTATATATCCAACAAAGGACTAGTATACAGAATCTGCAAGGAACTCACATCAGCAAGAAAAAAACAACCCCATTTAAAAGTGGGCAAAAAAACTCCATTTTTCAAAAGAAGATATACTAATAAAAACATATGAAAAAAATTCTAAATATCACTAATCATCAGGGAAATGTGAATTAAAACTACAATGAGATACCACCTTAGCCCTGTCAGAATGACCATTACTAAAAAGTCAAAAAACAATAGATGTTGGTGTGGATGCAGTGAAAAGAGAACACTTACACACTGTTGGTGAGAATGTAAATCAGTACAACCTCTACGGAAAACAGTATGGAAATACCTCAAAGAACTAAAAGTAGATCCACCATTTGATCCATGAATCCCACTACTGAGTGTCTACCCAAAGGAAAAGAAATCATTATGTAAAAAAGACACCTGCACTAGTATGTTTATCATAGCACAATTCACAGTTGTGGGATTATGAGACAGAAAAAGGACATTAGTGAGAAAAAGGGTAAAACTGAATAAGGTCCATACTTTAGTAAATACTATGGCAATGTTTGTTTTCTGGTTTTCATAATTATATATGATTATGGAAGTTGTTAACATAAAGCAAAACCGAGTGAAGGATATATGTGAACTCTTTGCACTGTTTTTGCAACTTTTCTGTAATATAACTTTTTTAAGTTAAAAAAAAATAGATGACCCCAAGGTGGATGATGTGCTGTTGACCCAACAAGATTAGAATGGGAGGTAGGAAACAAGAGTTTGTTTTTTGGATGAGTCAAATCTGAGATGTCTATTAGACTTGGAGTAAAAGAAATAGTCATAAGCAAAGAAATCAGAAAATTTGTATTATTGTCTGTCTAATATAAAATATGGCTGTAAAGCTTGGTGAAATAGTTAAGAAGAATCCTTTGTAAAACAAAAAGTATAATTAATTAATGATTAATAACTTATAAGCTGATTTCAACAAAATACTTCTCCATGAGAAGTCTTTCTTAATGAAATAAATACTTTTTCACTATTTCAAGGACATCTGTATTCTCCTAGTTTTCTCAAACTGGTGTGTTCATTGCTCCTGACTTTCCTGTTCTCTTAATACTTGGTTGCCCTAGGACTCATTTGTATACTCACTACCTAGTGATCTCATCCAATCTCGTAGCATTATATACCATCTGAATACTGACACTTCGAAATTTCTATCAACCACCATTTTTCCCATGAACTTCAGACTTGTGTATCTGTTGTCCAACTTCACATCTCCACTTGACTGTCTAATGTATCAAAGTTATATATGTCCAAAACCAAACTTCTGACCTTCCCTCACAAGCCTGCGTCTCAACTCAACTGACAGTACCTCCATCCTTCCTTTTGCTCAGGCCGAAAAGTAATCCTTGACTCCTCGCCTCTCCTCCTCTCTTTTCTCCTCTTCTCTCCTCCCCCTCTCTCTCTCTTTCTGCCACACACACCCACACATCCAAACTAGCAGCAAATTCTATTGACTCTACCTTCAAAACCTAACCCAAACCCAACAATTTTCACTGACTCTGCCACTACCATGCAGGTACAAGTGACGATCATCTGTCATCTGACATCTGATTATTCTTTCTATACTGGTCCAGGAGACTAACTCCAAGAAAAAAAATTGAAACTAATAAATTAATAGAGGAGATTGACCTTGTGGAAAATTGTACTGAGAGCTATTAGCAGGTATGGGAATATTTAGCAATAGGTACAAAGACAATTAAGCAAATAAAAAAACAAGACAGGCTGGGCGCGGTGGCTCACGCCTGTAATCCTAGCACTCTGGGAGGCCGAGGCGGGCGGATTGTTTGAGCTCAGGAGATCGAGACCAGCCTGAGCAAGAGCGAGA
>NW_012146412.1:1313424-1328635 GCF_000956105.1 Propithecus coquereli | reverse complement strand
AAAAAAAAAAAAAAAAACAAGACAATTATTAAACTATGTACAGGAAAACAAAAAGTAAGAGAGAACATAATCGAAATACATTGTAATACTCAGCAATGAATAACATTTATATTACAATAATTTAAACTCGAAATATTGATTTAACTACAAAGGTAGATTTTTTTTTTTACCAACAGGAAATGGTGGTATAAGAAAGCCAAATCATTATCTACCATAATGGGAAATCAATTGACAAAATCTAAAATTGGTGAGTTGAAAGATAGTATCTCATAGTATGCAAAGTATAAATATGGAGATATTTGCACAAAAATGAAAAGCTTTTGCACATGTAAATATATTAAAGCAGTTAAATAATGTTCTAAAATGCATTGATGATGGTTGCACAACTTTGTGAATATACCAAAAACTACTAAATTGTACACTTTTAGCAGATGAATTGTATGGTATGGGAATTATATCTCAATAAAGCTTTTAAAAAGTTAAAAGACAAATTGTTGGGAGAAAATATTTGCAACAGGATAAGAAATACAAAGGACCAATAAAAACAGGAAAATATGTTCAAACTCACTTGTAATTGAAGAAACCCACATAAATGCAAAAAATGAAATGCCGTCTTTTCCTCATCATATTGACAAAAATCAGAAGGACTAGTAATCCCAATGTTGAGGGTAGAGAAATTGGCTTTCCTGCATGAATAGTAGGAGCTTAAATTGACACTGTCTTTCTGGAAGGCAATCAGGAAGTATCCATTCACACAGAAAATGTGCATACCTGTTAATCCAAAAATTTCGATCTTAGCAGTATCTTGTATCTCTCACATGGGCAAAGTTTTGAACTCATGGATGTTAATTGCTGAATTATTTGTGTAGAAAAAATGGAAAAACCAATGGTTAAAAGTAAAATATCATCATCTATAACCGTGGAATATTATACATCTGTTGAAAAAGGCTGAGTTAGACCTTTGTATATTGACATAAAATGTCTTCAAAATAATTTATTAAGAAAATAAAGCATGTTGTAGACTACAGAGTGACTGTCCAGCCAGGGACTTCATTTTGCATCTAGAGGTGGACACATGACTAGTTGTCTGTAATGGATTGTGATTAGAAATTAGGTACATCACTTCCAGGCCAAAACTTTTAAACAGATTTCACTTCTACCTGCTGAATGCAAATGACTGTGAGGCCCTGAGGGTAGGTGAGCCACAAGCCAAGCAGCCTCAGCCGGGGTCTCTGAACCACCGTGTGGAGAAGAGCCACTGACACCTCGGAACCCCCGTCAGACAAGTATCTGACCAATGACCTTCCATTTGGTCCTTGACTTTGTACTTTGGGATCCATTTGTATAGTATATCCTAACTTACAAACTTGCTTGAAATATTTTCAATGGCTCCCTACTTCTTTCTAGATAAAGCCCAAACTCCAGTAACATGCTTCATGAAGTCCTTTAAGACCTGGTCCCTACCAATCTCTGCAAACTAATTTCTTGCCATTACCCACTAGCTCTTATGACCTGGGTGTCCTGAACGACTTGTCCAACTTTTTCATCTCTGGGACTTCAGATATGCTACTTTAGCTACACGGAATATCCTTTTTCTTTTCTTTCTTCTAGCATCTTGTCATTCTTCGTTTTTCAGGTCTCAACTCAGAATTCTTAAGTGCATCTACCACACTCTTCTACCTACATACCAACACACACATGCGCACACACACACACTGATTTGCCATGCCTGATTATGTATCCCTGCTACAGCACATGTTTTTATAAGACATGGGAAGACTGTAGCGTCTTCAATTCTAAATCCCAGTCCCCAACAAAGTGCTTGACACATAGGAGATACTTAGTAAATATTTGTTGAATGAATAAATGATGAATTCTCGCCTCTACTGTCTTGGTCCCAAAATTCTGATCTATAGATTTTTATAAAATAAAGGATTAAACTAGATAATTCTGACCTGAAATTATAAAACTACTAGAAGAAAACATAGGGAAAATGCTTCAAGACATTGGTCTTGGAAAAGATTTTATGGCTAAGACCTCAAAAGCATAGGCAACAAACACAAAAATAGACAAATGGGATTCGATCAAACTAAAAAGCTTCTGCACAGTGAAGGAAACAATCAACAGAGTGAAGAGATCTGCCAAATGGGAGAAAATATTTTCAAACTATTCATCTGACAAGGAATTAATATCCAGGATATACAAGGAACTCAAACATCTCAACAGGAAAAAAACAAATCATCTGGTTTTAAAATGGGCAAGTGATCAGAATAGACAATTTTTTTTTTTTGGAGACAGAGTCTTGCTCTGTTGCCCCAACTAGAGTGCAGTGGCATCATCATAGCTCACTGCGACCTCAAACTCCTGGGGTCACGGGTTCCTCCTGCCTCAGCCTCCTAAGTAGCTGGGACTACTGGCACGAGCCACCACGCCTGGCTAATTTTTTCTATTTTTTGTAGAGAAGGGTCTTATTTTCGCTCAGGCTGGTCTCCAACTCCTGACCTAAAGTGATCCTCCCGCCTCGGCTTCCCGAGTAGCTGGGACTACAAGCACGTGCCACCACACTCAGCTACTTTTTCTCTTTTTCTGTAGAGACTGGGTCTCCCTCTTGCTCAGACTAGTCTTGAACTCCTGGCCTCAAGCAGTCCTCCCACCTCAGCCTCCCAAAGTGCTAGGATTACAGGCGTGAGCCATGGCACCCGGCCCAGAATAGACATTTCTTAAAAGAACACATACAAATGGCCAAAGAGTATATGGAAAAAAAAAATGCTCAACACCACTAGTAATCACAGAAATGCAAATCAAAGTCATAATGAGATATCATCTCGCCCCCAGTTAGAATGGCTATCATCAAAAAGATAAAAATAACAAATGCTGACAAGGATATGGAGAAAAAGAAAGTCTTATACATTGTTGATTGGCATGTAAACTAGGACAGCTACTATGGGGCTTCCTCAAGAAACTGCAAATAGTAGCATCATATCATCCAGCAGTGCCACTGCTGGGCGTGTATCCAAAGGGAAGGAAATCATTGTATCGAGGAGACATCAGCACCCCCACATTTATTGCAGCACTGTTCACAATAGCCACGATATGGAATCATCCCAGGTGTCCAACAACAGACGAATGGATAAAGAAAATGTGGTACATACACACAATGTAATACTATTCAGCCATAAAAAAAAGAATGAAGTCCTGTCATTCTTGGCAACATGGATAAGCCTGGAGGACATTATGTTAAGTGACATATGCCAGGAAGAGAAAGGTAAATACTGCATGTTCTCACTCACATGCAGAAGCTAAAAAAGTTGATCTCACAGAAGTAGAGGGCAGAATAGTGGAGTAGAATAGTGTTTACTAGAGACTGGGAAGGGTAGAGGTTACAGAGAGAGATTGATTAATGAGTACAAAATTACAGCTAGCTAGGAGAAATAAGTTCTAGTGTTCTGTAGCACTGGAGGGTAACTATAGTTAATAGCAATAATCTATTGTATATTTTTAAATAGCTAGAAGAGAGGATTTTGAATGTCTCTAACACAAAGAAATGATAAATGTTTGAGATTATAAATATGCTACTTACCCTGATTTGATTAAAACACATTGTATATGTGTATCAGAATATACCCCATGCATATGTACAACTACTATGTGTCCATTAAAAATTTTTTTTATTTCAGCATATTATAGGGGTACAGATGTTTAGGTTACGTATGTTGCCCTTGCCCCCCCTCCCTCCATTAAAAAATTTTAAAAAAGAAAATGGAAAAAAAGAACTAGATGATTTTTAAGGTTCCTTCCAGCTGCAAGATTCTGTCATTATACAAAACGCTAAGACATGGTGCTTTGAATGGAGAATTCCTAGAGTGTGTATGTCTGCCCTACTTTTGTATTCTTAGACATTTATGGCTTTTTATTATGTTATCCCATTTGATTAAACTGTAAATTCTTTGAGGGCAGGGACCTAGCAGGGCCCCTTGTCTTAGTCAGTTTGGGCTGCCACAACAAAGTGTCATAGACTGGGTAACTTACAAACAACAGAAGTTTATTTCTCACAGCTCTGGAGGCTGGAAGTCCAAGATCAGGGTGCCAACATGGTCAGGTTCGGGGGACAGCCTTCCTCCAGTTTGCAGATTGTGTCATTTTGTTGTATTCTCACATGGCAGAAAGGGAATGGAAGAGGTTTGTGGGGGTCCCTTTTGTAAGGGCACTAATTCCACTCATCGTGACCTGATCACCTTCCAAAGTCCCTACCTCCTAACACTATACTATCACATTGGGAATTAGGATTTCAATATATGAATTTCGGGTGGACACAGCATTTCAGTTCATTGCAGCCTATGATGTAGTAAAATATTCAATAAATATTTGATAATTGTTTAGAAGAAATGAAGGCCCTATCCTGATTCACTAAATTCAAATAAATATTTCATAAATTCATAATCAATTTTTATAAATATTTGAGAATTCTGCAAGCCACAGTACTAAGTCATCATCACCATAAAGATTTCTTTATATGGGTTATTCTCATTCATTTTTTTCAAAAATAATTTTTTATTGTGGTAAAATATGCATGATATAAGTTACCACTTAGCCACTCTCAGGTGCACAGTTCCGTGGCATTATGCACATTCACGCTGTCGTGCACCCATCACCACCACCCAGATCCAGAACATTTTCGTATTTCCAGATTGAAACTCTGTGCCCATTAAACGATAACTCAACTCGCCGTTTCCTCTTGCCCTCAGCCCCTGGCAACCACCATTCTATTTTCCGTCTGTATGAATTTGACTACTCTAAGTACCTCATATGAGTGGAACCACACAGTATTTGTTCTTTTTGTGTCTGGCTTATTTCACTTAGCATAATGTCTGCAAGGTTGATCCAGGTTGTAGCATGTGTCAGAATTTCATTCCTTTTTAAGGTTGAATAATATATCTTTGTTCTGAAGCCACGATTACCTTTTAAAAAAAAAAGAAAGAAAAAATATTTCATTATGTGTACACCACATTTTGTTTATCCAGTCATTAGCCAGTGGACATTTTGGGTTGTTTTTACCTTTTGGCTGTTGTGAATAATGCTGCTGTGAATTCGAGTGCACAAATGTCTGTTAGAGTCCCTGCTTTCAGTTCTTCGGGGTGTAAACCCAGAAGTGGAATTGCAAAGCAGAATTTTTTTTTATTTTAATGAAATTCAACTTATCAATTTTTTTCTTTTGCTGATCATGCTCTGAGTGTTATATTTAAGAATTCATCACCTATCCCAAGGCCACCTAGATTTTCTCCTTCATTATCTTCTAGAAGTTTTATAGTTGTGCATTGTACATGTAGGTCTGTGATACACTTTGAGTTAACTTTTGTGAAAGGGGTAAAGTCTGTGTCTAGATTCATGCTTTTGCATGTGAATGTGCAGTTTTTCCAGCACCATTTGTTGAACTGCCTTTGCTCATTTGTCAAAGATCAAAGGATTTGACTATATTTGTATGGCTGTTTTTCTGGGCTCTCTGTTCTGTCCCATTGATCTGTGTGTATTCTTCTACTAATACCACACTGTTTTGATTACTGTAGCTTTATAGTAAGTCTTGAAGTTGGGCAGTGTCAGTCTTTCAATATCGTGTTGGCTATTCTGGGCCTTTTGCCTCCCCATATAAACGTTAGGGTCAATTTGTTGATATCCACAAAGTAACTGGCTGAGACTTCAATTGAGATTGTATTGAATCTATATAGATCAAGTTGCAGAGAACTGTCATCTTGATAATATTTAGTTTCCTATCCATGTACCTGGAATATCTCTCAATTTATTTGGATCTTCTTTGATTTCCTTCATCAAAGCTTTGTAGTTCTCCTCTTAGAGATCTTGTACATATTTTGTTAGATTCATACCTAAGTATTTATTTTTTTAAGATCAAGCGATAGGGGAATAATAATAATAAATAAATAATAACAGGCCAATGTAAATGGTATCATTTTTTTAATTTCAAATTTCAATTGTTCCTTGCTGGTATATAAGAAAGCAATTGACTTTTGTATAGGAACCTTGTATCTTGCAACCTTGCTATAGTTGCTTATTAGTGTCAAGTTTTTTTGTTGATTAATTTGCGGGTTGATACATAGACAATCGTTATCATCTATTAACAAACACAGTTTGTTTGTTGCTTCTCAGTCTGTATGTTTTATTTCCTTTTCTTGTCTTATTGTACCATCTAGTACTTCCAGTATGATGTTGAATAGAAGTGATGAGAACAGACATCCTTGCTTTGTTCCTGATCTCAGTGGAAAGGCAACTTGTTTTTCATCAATAAACTTTTATGTCTAATATTTACTGTTTTCTTTCTATGTTAATTTTTGTTATTAAAAATAAAAAATTAAAATTAAATATACAAAAGAAGGAAAATGACTATAACCCATAGTTCACCATAAAGTGTAGGTATGTTCTTATAATTCTTGTGTTCGTTGTTGCTGTTATCACATCTTTATAATCATACTGATTATTCAAGTTATCATCTCGATGCTTTTTTATCTTAAGTATTTTAATGTTACTACCTATTCTCTGAAAACGTTAATGACTCTGTAACATTTCATCAAATAGCTTTTCATGAAAAACTATTTCATGCTTTAGGTAATTATTCTCCTATGGATGGATCTTTATTTCTAATTTTCCTCTGTTAAATAATGCTACTATAAAAATATTTGTGCATGGAACATTTTATATATTTAGAATCAATTCATTATGACAAATTTCTGAAATTCTTGGATCAAAAGATATGAAAAAATTTTAAGTTCATGACATATTGGTGACTCGCTTTTATTGATTTGCATATATTGAACCATCCTTGCATGCCTGGGATAAAACCCACTTGATCATGGTGGATTATTTTTTGGATGTGCTGTTGAATTCAGTTTGTTAGTATTTTGTTATGGATTTTTACATCTATGTTCATAAGGAATATTGGTCTGTAGGTTTCCTTTCTTATTGTATCCTTTCCTGGCTTTGGTATCAAGGTGATACCAGCTTCCTAGAATGAGTCAGTTCTCAATGTTATGGAACAGTTTCCGTGGAATGGGTGCCAGTTCTTTGTAAATCTAGTAGAATTCCGCTATGAATCCATCTGGCCTGGGCTTTTTTTGTTGTTGCTGGGAGATATTTTTATTACTGTTTCAATCTTGCTACTTGTTATTGGTCTGTTCAGGATTTCTAGTTCTTTCTGGTTCAGGCTTAGGAGGTTGTATGTTTCCAAGAATTTACCCATTTCCTCTAGGTTTTCTAGTTTGTGTGTGTAGAGGTTGTCATAGTAGTCAGGGATGATATTTTGTATTTCTGTGGTATCAGTTATAATGTCTTCTTTTTCATTTCTGATTAAGCTTATTTGAGTCCTTTCTCTTCTATTTCTGGTTAATCTAGCTAGTGGTCTATCAATTTTGTTTATCTTTTCAAAGAACCAACTTTTTGTTTCATTGATTCTTTGTATTTTTTTTTTATTTCCATTTCATTTAGTTTTGCTCTGAGCTCCGTTATTTCTTTTCTTCTGCTAGCTTTGGGTTTGGTTTGTTCATTTTTCTAATTCCTTGAGGTGTGACATTAGGTTGTTAATTTGTGATCTTTCTGTATTTTTGATGGAAGCATTTAAGGATATAAACTTTCCCCTTAGCACCGCTTTTTCTGTATCCCACAGATTTTGGAAGCTTGTGTCACCTTTGTCATTCAATTTGAAAAATTGTTTATTTCCATCTTGATTTTTGTCAATAACCCAAGGATCATTCAGCAGCAGGTTGTTTAATTTCCATGTATTTGTGTAGTTTTGAGAGTTCCTCTTGGAATTGATTTCTAATTTTATTTTACTTTGGTCTGAGAAGGAAGATACATGGAGGTTCATGATATGTTGGAAAATTGCTTTCCATGAGTAGTGTACAAATTTACATTCCAATCAACAATGTCTTACAATCTCATCAATATGGGTTTTTGTCATTTATCATTTTTATTTTTGCTAATTTTATAAGAGAAAACATTATAGTTATTTTTATATGTTTTTAATTACTGATGATTTAAATTTTTTCATTAGCTATATGTCGCATTTCCTCTTTTGTACTTTTTTTTTTTTTTGAGACAAAGTCTCACTCTTGTCACCCCAGGTAGAGTGCAGTGATGTCATTGTAGCTTACAGCAACCTCAAACTCCTGGGCTCAAGCTATCCTCTTGCCTCAGCCTCCCGAGTAGCTGGGACTACAAGCGTGCACCATGACACCAGGCTAATTTTTTCTATTTTAGTTGTCCAGCTAATTTTTTCTATTTTAGTAGAGATGGGATCTTGCTCTTGCTCAGGCTGGTCTCGAACTCCTAACCTTAAGCAATCCTCCCACCTTGACCTGCAAGAGTGCTATGATTATAGGTGTGAACCACCACGCCCAGCCTGTACATTTTTTTAATTCATGTTTTTTGGCCATGTATCTGTTAGAGATTTGTGGTTTTCTTATTGATTTGCATGAATTACTTATGGCCATTAGCCTTACTTTGGCCATTTGCCCTCTAGATTTGCTCTAACATTTTCCAAGTTTATTATTTACAATTCAATTCTGAAATTTTTATATATTTTAATTATAATTAAATTATTTGTATATCATGTATAAATATAACCATATAATCTATATATTTATATAATTTAATATTTCTTTTATCTTTTTTAAATTAATTAAATTATTAATCCACACTTCTGTCTTCTAGTTTTCTGTGGCTATATATTTTTTAAATTGTGGTAAAATACATATAATATAAAATTTACCATCTTCACCATTTCTGTGGCTATATATTTTTGAATTAAATATATTTGTGAGGATCTAAATTATTACATTTTGAATTTTATTTTCATAAATAATGAATTAATTGTACCAACTCCATTTATTCAGTAGACAATTATTAAGCATTTACTCTGATAAGCAATGATAAAAATTTGGATTAGAGGTAGTTTTGCCGTCTAGTGGAGGAGACAACAACTCCAGGATTACGTGATCAATGCGGTGAGAGAGCCATAGGTAGGATACTACTGGTACATTCATTTATTCGACATATACTTTAGTGACTACTGCATGTCAAGTGCTGTGCAGGGCCCCAGATAGTCCACAGGGAACCAAACAGTCATGGTTCCTGTTTTGTTTTTTAAAAGAGAGACAGAGGAGAGAGAAAGAGAGAGAGGGAGAGATTGAGAGAGAGAAAGAACATGCTTACAGTCAAACAGAGGATACAGATAAATTTATTGTGGATTTACTGCGTGATAAATATCATAATAGAGAAAACATGAGCTTCCATGGGAACACAGAGGAGATCCATCTAAATCCAGTCAAACAAGGCAGTCAGAAAGGCCTTCCAGAGGAGGTATTGGGTTTTAAAAAGCAGATAAACATGAGCTCAATGAAGGGAGAAATACGTCTTATGCAGAGAGCACACATACCAAGCCACAGGGATATGAGTGAGCAGGATGTGTACAATTTATTAAAAGTCGTTTGTTATAGCTGAAGAGAAGGGTGCTGCATGTAGTCAACTGATGGGAAATGAACTGAAAATATAGGCAGGAGCCAGGACAAAGTGTCTTTTGTACTAAATCCTCGCAGCAATTCCTGAACAATCTTTCCCTTTCACAATAAAATAAGAGTAATGGTTATTGAGCACTTCCTATGTGTTGGCCTCTTTTCTAAGTGCCTTATATAAATTAACTAATGCTCACAATAATCTATGAAGTACATATTATTATTATGTCTTTTCTTACTTAAGAGGAAACTAAGGGCTGGGTGCGGTGGCTCATGCCTTCAATCCTAGCACTTTGGGAGGCCAAGGCAGGACAATTGCTTGAGGCCAGGAGTTTAAGACCAGCCTGAGCAACATAGCAAGACCCTGCCTCTACAAAAAATAGAAAATTGGGCCAGGTACGATGGCTTTGCGCCTATTGTCCCAGATACTCAGGAGGCTGAGGCAGGAGGATCACTTGAGCCCCCGAGTTTGAGGTTGCAGTGAGCTACGATGGCACCATTGTACTCTAGCCTGAGCAACAGAGTGAGACCCTATCTCCAAAAAAAAAAAAAAAAGAAAGAAAGAAAGAGGAAACTGAGGTACAGAAAGCTTAGATAACTTATCCCAAGTCACATAGCTATATTTAAACTCAGGCAGTCTAACTCCAGAGGCCAAACTATTAACCACTCATCTTCTCATTAATGTATACTTTAAATATTTAAAATATTAAATTTGTATAAGTTATTTGGAGGCTATAAATTCTGTATATTTCTTTCTGTTTGTTCTTATTCTGGAATCACGCTATTTAAATTGTTATTTTTTTTGTTTCAATATCTGAATGTAGTCTATGCCTTCACTATTGTTCAGATTTTTCTTTCTTTCCGTTAATAATTATTGACTATATATTCTTCAAATAAACTTTCACAATAATTTTGTTGAACTAAGATTTGGGATTATAGGATTTGGGTTAAAAATGCATTAAATTTATAAATTAAATGTTCAATGAAGTGTTTCCATCCAGAAAGTGCTATATTTCTTCTTTTAGGTCTTTCTTCAAATCTATCAATACTTTTTTATAATTTTTTAAAAATAGTTAACGCTTATTAAGTTTATTCTTACATGTGTTATAATTCTTGTGGAAGTATGTCTTATTATGTTTTCTAACTCTTTATTATTGGTATGTAGGAATGCTATATTTACGTGTATATAAGATTGTTTTTCCTGAAATGTGAGATAAAATTACTGTTGAAAAACTCCAAAATTAGAAGAGGCATACCTTATTCAACAATGTCCAAAACATTCAAAAAATATGGGTCGGTATGAAAGGCTACACAGAAAATGTGTCGTCCGTATTTGTTGTTTGCACGTGTTTTAGGTGCACGTTCAAACCACGGGCGCCGGTGCATTCCCATCTACCGTTTCCCACGGTGCGAGAGGCCGGGACGCGCGGCGCCTGCGGGCCCCCCGCCCACGTGCCCCCGGCGACCGTGCCGTCCCGCGGCCGCGGCTAATCATTGACAGGCGCGCGGCGGGGCTCGGGATGCGCGGACGCTCGGCGCCGAGGCAGGGCCGCGCGCCGCGGGAAGCCATGTCCCGCGCCGGGCTGCAAAGATCCGTCATCCTGTCGGCCTTCATTGTGCTGCGAGCTGCCACCGGACTCTCTGGAGACGGAAGAGCTGTATGGTCGAAAACTCCGAGTTTGAGCCCGGTAAATGAAAGTCAGCTTTTTCTGTACGACACTTTCCCTAAAGACTTCTTCTGGGGTGCTGGGACGGGAGCATTCCAAGTGGAAGGGAGTTCGGAGAATGATGGAAGAGGACCCTCCATCTGGGATCGTTTCGTCCACACGCACCTTCGAAACGGCGACAGCACGCATGGTTGCAGCGACAGTTACGTGTTTCTGGAAAAAGACTTGTCAGCCCTGGATTTTATAGGAGTTTCTTTTTACCAGTTTTCCATTTCCTGGCCAAGGCTCTTCCCCGACGGGGTAGTGGGAGTCGCCAACGCGCGGGGTCTGCGCTTCTACAACGCGCTCCTGGACGCGCTGGCGCAGAGGAACATCGAGCCCGTCGTCACCTTGTACCACTGGGACCTGCCGTGGGCGCTGCAGGAGGAACACGGGGGCTGGAAAAACGAGACCCTAGTAGGGATCTTCAATGACTACGCCACGTACTGCTTCCAGACGTTTGGGGACCGCGTCAGATACTGGATCACAATTCACAACCCGTACCTGGTCGCGTGGCACGGCTATGGGACGGGCGCGCACGCCCCCGGGGAGACGGGAAACTTGGCGGCCGTCTACGCCGCGGGACACAACCTGCTCAAGGTACCGTGCTGGGCCGCCTGCTGTGGCTTCGGAACACACAAGACACCTGCCTTCTGTCTAAATAGCTCTCCTTACTGAAATCAGCACAGCTAATTTTAGGCTAATGTCAACGATTAGAATTTTCATGAAAAAATGTTTCAATGATTAATTTAAAGCCTTAAAAATTGGCCATCTGATAAAAATAAACAGGAAAAACTTTTGCCTAACAAATAGGTATTGCTTCCAAACTTAGCTGATAAAGTGCTGTATTTTCAGATGTTTTTCATTTCCTCTAATGTGAGATAAGCTCTGCCTTTAACGTACAATTAGAACTTTCTGACCGTGAGATATATTTTATTTTGAGTTGAGGCATTCATTTTCAAACTATTGTGTTTTCCAAATAATTTCTTTTATCTCCTTAAAATTTCTAAATCACTAGCCTAAATAAATGGTGTGAAGGGTCCCTTGAAATCAGTCAGAAAGTGAAATACGCTGCATAACCCAGTGACATGTGGCACTAGAGAGAAATCTTGCAATGGTCTGGTAGCCTGAGGTGAACTTGTATTTCTTCCCATTTGTTCCCTCGCTGTCCTTACCGTAACACAGAAAAGATTAATTTGATATTTTATGTGGCAATGAAATATTTCTTCCTTATTGTGCCCCCTTGTGACCCAGAAGAAGCATTCTTTAGGATTAGTTTTTAGTCCAAAAACATTTATTGAGCTAAATAAGCCTAATATAAAACTGAATTTGTGGGTGGTTAGAGACTACTCTATTCTCTAATTCTCAGATAGTGAAAAGATTTTGTAGTGGCTACCGAGGTCCTTTTAGTTCCAGAATGATCTTGGAAACTACATTTCAGTTTGAAATGTTCCAGTTTAGAGGAAACATGAATGGCCCAGCAGGTCCCAAGACTGACCTGGAATTTAGATTCCACTTCATGGCAGCTCTGGGGGTTACCTTAGCGTTAAGTCTAAGCCTCGTGAAAAATTTCCCATAATTACACCTACTTCAACTCTGAGTTTTTAACAGTATTTGGAACAGAATGAGGATGCGTTTTTTGGCTTGGCCTTCTTTAAGCATGGTAATTATCAATTTAAATATTATCTATAATCTTTGCAACAACCTTGCCAGGTAACTATTATCCTCATCGTACAGAGTGATGGTTTCTAACACGTAACAAGTTGTTCTGCATAAAATCCCTTAGTGGCTCCTCCTAAATTTTGGAGTAAAGTCCCAATTTTTCTAAGACCCCCAAGACACAACTCCTGCCCTCCATTCCAGCCTCCTTCGTGGCCACCCTCCTATCCCACTACCAAAGCCATCCCTTTGCACCCCATGGTCCATCATAATACGCTCCTGGCAGCATCTCTTTCTTACCTTGTTATTCCTCTCCAACCAACCTCTACTGGCTCGCTCTATCCAGCCAAAATACCCTCCTTTACCCATTTAATGTCGTCCTTCAAGACGCACTTTAGACAGTCACCACTTCTAAGTTATTCTTGACTCTGTAGGGTCAAGAATACTGTTCTATGGGCTCCCGTAAGATGTGCTTGTTTCTGGCATTGTACTCATACCATATGGTACTTTTTTGTCTCCCCAACTAGACTGAGAGTTCCTTGAAAGGAGAGAAAACTTTCTGTCTTTGTGTGCCCAGCATCTAGCACAGAACATTTGGTTCATGATAGGTATAAATGTTGGTTGAATGAATGGTTTAGGTTAGGATTTCTATCTTAAGCCTTGTAATCAAAAACCAGTCTCAAGTTCAATCTTCATATTTCATTGCATTATTGCTAATTCTTGAAATATTGCCGATACTAATCTAGCAGGACTTGTTTGGTTGCAACTGACAGAAATCTAATTCAAGTTGGCGTAAGCAAAAAGGGGCAATTCCCTGGCTCTGTAGCCGCCCACAGGGGTGAATGGGCTCAGTGACCAGGGCACCCTCAGAAGGCCCTTTTTCTCAGTCTTTCATGTACATTTCTTCTTGTGGGTTGGTGTCATTTTCTGATTTGTAGAAGGAAGATTTTTCTCTCCCAAGTCTGGTTTTTAAAAATTCCAGAGACAGATTTGGCCTGTTCAGCAAAGCCCCACGGTTTCACATTGGTAAAGGCAGTAATGGTGTCTTTTTTCATTCTATTTTTAAATCAATAAATACACATAAGAATTAAAATTTATAGATTTCCCTTTTGGAATGGAACACTTGAGAGCCTCCGAGTTAAACATGCGCAGAGGTTGGGGAAGACGAGTTTGCTCATGAGACAGTAACTCATTCGGTTTATTATTCCACTGAATGCTGCCAGCTTCCATGATAGTTTTGACCATTTCGTGGCTTTAAAATGTTATCTTTCATAGATAGATAGTGTTTACATAGCACAATGATTTCTGAACCTTGGCACTATTGACATTTGGGGCCGGCTGATTCTTTGTTGTAGGGGCTGTCCTGTGCAGTGTAGGATGTTTGGCAGCGTCCCTGGCTTCTACTCAGCAGACGACAGTAGAACCCCCACTTCCAGGGTTGTGCAAACCAAAATGTCTCCAGACATTGCCAAATGTCCCTTGGCAGTCAATGTTCCTCCCTCTCCCTCTAGCTCTTGAAAACCACTGACTCACACCTATAGTAGACAACTGGTTAAAAGGAAGCATAGGAGAACAAGGGCATTGAAATGTAATCAGTATGAGGGGCAGAAAAATGGTTATAATTTTACAAAATTGCCTCAAGGAGATTTTCACCAGATCTATAATTCACATACATAAACTCAAAATTAATTTATGGACTATTCTGTTTTTAGAAAAGAAACAATGCTTTCAAAAATGTTAAAAAAGGAAAAAATATATAATCATCAATATGATGACACCTCGTCTGGCTTTTCACACACAGGGAATGAAGACTCCCCACTGGCTTTGCCTTGTTTGCGAGACACTTGAAAGACCTGCCCCAAACCATTAATATTTATGAACAAAACATTAAACTTACTTCAAAAAAACTTGTCGTATTTTAAAAGGCAAAATTCAAGAATTCAAATGAAACGATACAGAAGGAATTTTTATCCATTTTTAATGCCATAACATCGTGTTTCACAAAGTTTGGGTTTTTTGTGTATCACTTCATGTTGGTTTTTTGCTTGTCTGCTTGCATATCCAAGTATCATATGTAGTATTATTTAGTGAAATATTTTTTTAAATGAATTTTGAAAGGAAACTTTACATACTACTATAAATAAAGAACCAGTATTTTTTTTTTTGAGACAGAGTCATGCTCTGTCGCCCGGGCTAGAGCGCCGTGGCGTCAGCCTTGCTCACAGCAACCTCAAGCTCCTGGGCTCAAGCGATCCTCCTGCCTCAGCCTCCCGAGTAGCTGGGACTACAGACATGCGCCACCATGCCCGGCTAATTTTTTGTATATATTTT
>NW_012146412.1:1293550-1313143 GCF_000956105.1 Propithecus coquereli | reverse complement strand
GGGTCTCGCTCTTGCTCAGGCTGGTCTCGAACTCCTGACCTTGAGTGATCCACCCACCTCGGCCTCCCAGAGTGCTAGGATTACAGGCGTGAGCCACTGCGCCCGGCCAAGAACCAGTATTTTTAATACTCTAAAAATAAACATTTAACATAAAAATTTTCATCTTTCTTCCACCTAATGTCATCTCTATACAATAAAAGGTAGGTATACCAGGCTTGGAAAACACCACTGAATGTATAGGTTTTACTCAGCATTTTAGTGTACTTTTAGTCCTACCTAAAACCAAGCATAGTATGTCATTTAAAAATATGTCCATAAAATACTTTTCCATACCTAATTAATATACTTTAAATAATGTGCATTATTTATTAGATGAGAAAATGCCAAAATTTATGTGCATGTATTATTACCATTTTAAATATTTGTAATTTATTCTATGACTATTTTAAATAAACTTTACAATACAATCTTTAATAAAATAGACATATAAAATAAAATATATGTCAACACTTTTTTGTATACTACACACAAATGATGAAATGATTCTTTAAATTCCTCAGGGGTTCAAGAGATTGCTTAATACTGTGAAAGAAGCTCTTGGGACAAGAAATGTTGGGAAAGCCTACTCTAGGTGAAGGCCTCACCAACTCGTTCCTGGCCGGGAATAAGACTGTATTTCTTCTCTTATTTTCCAGTTCTTTGAGGAGCTTTAACTTCACATTTCTTGGTATCATTCCCTCAAAGAAGTTCACACAATGCTTGACGTGTCTTAAGTATTCAGTAAATAATTAAATTGATTATTTTCAATTTACTCTACCTTGTCCCAGCAAGGATTTAAACCTGCAATGGAATAGAAATGGATTGCAGACACACACACACACACACACACACACACACACACACACAGGCATAAACCTTATATAGTCTTTTCAGAACATGCAAATCAATTATGTATGCCTGTTTTTTTAAAAAAGATGTTACATTAAAAACCTATCTTAATTCTCAGGTTTGGACTTCAAAAAATTTTAAAAAGAGAAATTAAATTTAAAAAACCAAACCTATCTTGAAACAAGCTATAGAATTTTGATGACTGTTAAAACTGAGTAATGGGTTTATGAAGGTTCATTATATTATTCTCTCTAGTTTTGTATATTATGAGAATCTCCATAACTAAAAGTAAGAAATAAATAAAATAAGAAGGTAAAGAAAATATCTTACATTTGAAAGAAAACAAAACAATCATTTTTATATAGTTCTCTTCTTAAAGTCTCTGTTGAAATTCTTAAACAAAATTTAGTACTAAAACTGCAAAAACAACTGTGAAAACACCACTATTCTCATGATTAAGAGCTAAGCCTTCTTTGCCAATAGACTGCTGCAACTGCTTCTGTGAACATCGAGAAGGCTACAGTGTTCCACAAACACATTTAAGTAGACTAAATGTCATTTTTAAGACTCTTCTGCCCATCCCCCCACAAACTTCTTGAAGATTAAGTGTAATGTTTTGAAATGAAAATACCAGCAAGAGCCTTTGTAGCTTGTCTTGGTTATATAAAAGCAAAATCTTCAAGGATTATCTAAAATGATTTGTTTTATGAAAAAACAGAGGAATTTTTTTAAATTCCCCATTAAAGTTGGGTTGCAAGAGAATGACATCAAAATCAAGTTTTGCAAAGTCTCATAGCTAAAAAACTGGCCAAGCTTTTCCATCAATGGAGGACAGAAAAATGAAGGTTAAAAAAAAATACCTATTACTTTCTGCCTTCCACAACTTTCCCCTCCCACACCAAAAAGAAAAAAGAGAGAGAAAAGAGAGAACAAAGGACAGAGAATGGTCCTGATTCTTAAAGTGAAAGATTGAGACAATTATTGTAGATAACTTTTTAACATTCTATCATACTATTTTAAATTATTACTATAAGAAGAATATTTTATTGTGTACCTACTGAAGTGCCAGAAACATACTAGGTACTTTTAACATATTATCTCATTTAATTCTCACATTGGCTCAGCCAGGTAGGTGTTCTTAAACCCATCTTATAACTGCTAAAACTGAAGCCCAGAGAAATTTGCCTAAGGTAACATAGCGAGTAAGTGTCACAGCCAAAATTCAAATCTCATTTATCAGGCTGGCAAGGTTTAAGAACATGGATCGCCCGCCTAGCTTCAAGGAAAAGAACAATTTACCCATGTCAGTCACGTGTGTTGATACTGACTCAGCAGATATTTTACTTCGCTTTGCCTATTAAAAGACCAAAACAATCTATCTCCATGTTTTACTTGTCCACAGAATCTAAGACCCATTTATCCCCCGACTCATATATTAGAAATGGGGTTTTTCATTTGTCCCCACAGTTTTAATTTTTATTTGCCCAGAACTTTAGTGTCCCATTAAAATGATGTTAAGTCGTGTGTGTGTCCCAACAATATCATTTAGGGTTTCAGTAAATCAGCTAACACAATTATTCATTGAATTAGCTACTGCATAGTACTCACAGTAGAAATCCCAGCTCTTTCCCATTAGGACCTAAGACACCTCTAACGAAATACACTATAGGAAATACTGACCAGACAAGTCAAAACCAGTATCTTACAGATGTTTTTAATCAAGTTGGAATAAATGATGAAAACTGCTTGTGGAAAAGAATTGCCAAAGAGAGTTTCTATAACCAGAATACCATTGTTAGCTGTAAGACTCATGTAAAAAACCTATTTATAGACTGCAATTGGTATTCTAAAACCTTCAAGAGAGCAATATTTACTTTTTCTAACCATTAAGTAGAAAAGTTATACTTTAGTCAATGATTAACAAGAGTTTAAATAAATGTAATTACAAATCCTCAGAGAATAATATTGTGATCCTATTTAAACAGCTTGATTTGATATGAACACTCTCGTACATGGAAAATTAGACCCAACTGGAGATCGGAAAATATTTTAAGTAATGGAAATAGTGCTGGATATGATGAAACTACGAACTGAGGGAAACTTTACGTTACTTTATTGTACAAGTCATTTAATTGCATGTAAAAAGTCTGAGAAAACTCCACATTAGAAAAAAGTCTATGTTAAAAGAAAAAACGGTGTAATTAAAACTACTAAACATTAAAACAATTCTGTTGCTGAAAAGTAGTAGGGATGCTGAGAAGAGATCAGAACCTTCTAATTTATTATCCAGTAAAGAGCGAATCTCGGAAGAAATTAATTAAAGTAATCTTTGGAAGATCTAATGGTGTTACTTGAAAATGTTTTGGGGTAACCCTGAGGTGGGCGAAAGCCAGGATCTTTTAGTATTTGGGGAATTCATTGCTGGGTTCTGCTTAGCACCGTGTCATAACCAGAGATTATATGACCTGAGTCTTAAATGAAGGGTTGCAGTTTGCTGTTACCAGTTTTTCTTTCGTGTTAATCTTGTATGTATTATATGCCTCCTCCTCGCCTTGTTTTGAACATCAACATATTATTTTGGAGTATAAAACATTCTTTGATACAGAAAAAAATCCAAAATAACTGAACTTTAAAGTTCCCATTTTTTCCTTTGAGATTTTTGGACTTGGGGGAAACTGAAGAGTGATAGCACAGAGCAATGGAATTCACTAACAGAAACTGTGTTTCAAAATACCCTTGACTTTTCTAAATTTGAAAAATTCATTTTTACTGCAAAACATTCAAACAATACAGAAAGACATTAAGTTAAAAAAATAAAAGATCTCCTCTTTACTTACTCTCTAACCCCACACCCTAGAAGTAACACTGTCAGCAATTTGTTCCATGTCCAATTTTTTTCTGTGTATGTATGTACACATAAACACATATGTACATATAGTCATGTTTTTACAAAATTTGAATCGTATTATTACATTTAGTTTTATAATTTCTGATTAATTGAGATGTAGTAGTATACTGTTTTTGTTTTACTTATTTCTGTTCTTGTTTCTCCTATGAGATGTCATAGGTCATCTGAAAGCAAGGGCTATCTTGTCAACCTTTTTTCTAAATGTCTACTACAATGCCTTGTACTTGTTAAATAAATATTTGTGGGCTTGAATTTAAGTAAATAATCAAAATAAATGGATGAAGAGTGAAAATGGGGATAAAATAATAGCTGGAGGTTGAAGGAAACTTTGATAAATGAAAATGATTTCTCTAAACCTGTTTCTGCAGATGTGTGTAACTTTCTGTAAGGAAAACGATGGAACGGAACAGAAGGTGGTGCTGATGCATTGCCCATCTGATGGGGCACTGCGGTGCCGCCCAGCCGGGGAGGCAGGACGAAGGCACAGTGAAGCCTCGACTCTGCCTCTCTCCCAGTGGCTCTTGCAGGCTTTCTGTCTGCTGCCCCTCGTTTTCGTGCCGTGTTTGTTACGTACCCTTTGCATTTCACAGCCTGGTGATCACCTTCGCGTCTCAGGAATAAAGGTGTGTTTCAAAGGCACATAAGTTAATTCGCACGATATCCTAGAAACGACAGTGCCCTAGAAGGCTGAAGGACTTAATTCTGTTCTAGCGAACTGAGACCTTGGGCAGGTCACTTATTTGAGGGCAGGGCGAGGTTCACCTTCTTCATCTACAATAGAAAAATTTCGAAAATGGAATGAAATGACCTCTGAGGTCCATTCTCTCCGTCTCGCCGGCAGACAAGAGCACACGGAGCAACACAGGCTCCCTTCGCTCGGGGAAACGGGACACGTTGCCGCCCTGTCCACGCCGGCGTGGGCGAGGGCGAGACGCGACGGCTCGCGCAGCCCCCGCACGCTGCTGAGCACAGCGGTGCCACATGGGTGCCAGCTCTTACCACCGTTCCTGCGCTAACCTTCTATGGCTCTCCGTTTCACCACTATTCTGTTACATCTGACGATAAGTCACTCGTCTGGGAACCGCTCGCTGACCGTCTGTCCGAAGGAGGCGCTGTCCTAAGAGCTGCGCAGCCGCGGCTCCCTGCCCGGCGGGCTGTCGCCGGCGGCGGCGTTAAGAGCTCGGTTCTCAGAGGACCGTCGGGCGCAGCGGGGTCCCTCGGGGATTCCGGACGTACGTAGATACTTTTCTCTCGTTATGGAAGAGCAGGGTATGGCACCCTCATTCTAGGACTGTTTAGTTTTTAATAACCAAGTACAGCGGAAAGAAGATATAATTTTAAAACAGTATATCAAATGGCCTTTCCTCAACAGCTTCAAGATTTAGAAATGGCGGGACACACGGAAAGCAGGATGGCGTAGTAAGGTGATTGGAGAGGCCTGGGTTCAAATCCCACCTCCACCATTGTACAGCCTCTTTAAACTTCAGTTTCTTTTCTAAAATGGGAAAAATAAGACCGGCCTTATAGAAACTGTATTATCATTAATGTGCGTCAGGTAAGCAAGAAACTAGCTGATCCATAGTGTGCGTACATTCAACAGCTATTCTATGCCAGACCCTTCCCCGGGCAACTGAATGCACAACTGTGAGCAAAACAGATACAGTCCCTGCATCCAAGAAGCCAGTAGGCCAGGTGTGCACCCACACTGCATGAGACTGAGGCTTTTACGACATGGGAGGATCCTCTTTAAGAAAAGAAATACAGGCCGGGCGCGCTGGCTCGCGCCAGGAATCCCAGCGCTCTGGGAAGATAGCTCGAGCTCAGGAGTGCTGGGATTACTGAATCAAGAGCAGGACCCCATCTCTACAAAAAATAGGAAAATTAGCTGAGTGTCATGGCGTTCGCCTGTAGTCCCAGCTGCTCAGGAGGCTGAGGCAGGTGGATCACTTGAGCCCAGGAGTTTGAGGTTGCGGTGAGCTAGGCTGATGCCACTGCACTCTACCCAGAGCAACAGAGTAAGACTCTGTTTCAGAAAAAGAGTGATATGTCTTGTTTTTATTATTATAATAACTATCTTTTAATTTCCGTGATGGCTTCTATCTTTAACTCATTATTCCTAAATCCGGAGGAAAGACTTCAAGTCACCAACCCAGACCATTTTAGCTTCAGTTATACCATGAGATATGGTCCTTTTGCAAAAAATAATTATTAAATACTATCAGGATCACTATTGCTAATGTAATAGCAACAGAAAGCTTAAAATACCGTTCTACATTCTACAAGATGACATGCAAATGTTCTCCTCAGGCAAGTAGAACTTCAGTAAAGCATTAATTTACTAATATTGATTTCTTTGAACCTCTCTTCTAATATGGGGAAACCCACAAATGCTTCATTTAATCAAATTTTGAACTTTATTCTAGACCTTTTTCCTTTTGTGTTGCCAGGTTTAGATTCTGGTTCAGCCATTACTTTAATGTAGTAATAGAATTGAAATTATAATTCTATAATAACAGGATGCCTGTTTTGAAGGAACAGATATGTTTGCGTTTACTTTTTACATAATTCCCACAGGAAAATCTGGAAATGACACAAACTGAGAAAATTAATGATTTGTTAGAATAATTTGAAAATATAATGATTGAAAAGAAAATAGGAGGAAAATTCATTAAAATGTAATTACTGATTTATTTCAATTATAGAAAACATGAACTTGGACCGTTAAAAATAGGATGGTAGGGAGGGTGCAATGGCTCATGGCTGTAATCCTAGCACTTTGGAAGGCCTAGGCAGGAAAATCATTTGAGGTCAGGAGTTCGAGACCAGCATGAGCAAGGGTGAAATTCCATTTCTACAAAAAATACAAAAATTAGCCAGGCGTGGTGGTGTGCACCTGTAGTCCCAGCTACTCAGGAGGCTGAGGTGGGAGGATTGCTTGAGCCCAGGAGTTTGAGGTTACACTGAGCTATGATGAGGCCACTGCATTCCAGCCTGGGCAACAGAGAGAGAGAGACTCTGTCTCAAAAAAAGAAGATGGTAAATATTTTTTTATGAAAAGTGGTAACTTTTGTCAATATTTAAATTCTTTCCAAAGAATAATAAAGGCAAAATATTGTTTCCAAAGAGTTTCAAGATTGTCAAAAATTTTAAAGAATGACTGTCACATAATATATTTTAAGGAATAATAGTCACATAATTTTTTAGCAATAAACAGCAAAGGTCACATGTCTTAAGCACCCAATAAATATTTGTAGAATGCAGGATAAATTAATGAATTTAATAAACAATCTGGAAGAGCAGTATTTGTAGTTAGCACAAAACTTAATATAAAGTGCTGAGTAGATGAAAAATGAATCGAACTGAAATTAATCCCAGTCCAAAAGGACAAAGAGAAAAACTCAATCAGCTGCAAACAATAAATGGGGAAAAACATTTAATTATATTTTTTTCATTTATAGCTATGAAATTGGAGAGGTAAGGGCTTAGGACCTATGTGCAGAACACTCTTCCTGCCCACACAGACTTCCACCATGATTTTCCACAGCAAGTTCAGTTATTTTCAGTTTGCTCTTTCGAAGTGCTACTTCAAGTTTACATTGTATTGTTTTCATAGGTCTTTGTGTATGTTGTTACCGCATTCGGTCTTCACAATACTCTAGGGTGTCTATTTTTAGCTCAGTATAATGAAAAGAAAAACCAAGGCCTCTGCGAGGGAAATGATTTGTCCAAGATTGTAAAGCTAATTAGTGGTAGAGCTAGCACTAGAGCCCCAGTCTCCTGCTTCAAAGACTGGGGCCATTTCCCCGATAGTACCATGTAGGTGAGGAGCACCTCTCTACCATTCTCGAAGGCCATTTATCCCCCAAATAGAGCCATCATGTTTTGCAGCAGATGTTCAGAGAACACTCACACCAATGGACAAAGTGTGTGGAAAGCAATTTGGGAATATTTAAAACAATTTTAAAAATAGGTAGTTCATTCCTGGGATTAATGAACAGAAATAATTCAAATAAATTCAAAGCTATATGGCCAAAGTTAATTATTGCAACATAATTTATGACAGGAAAAGAGAAAGAAGGAAAGAATGAAGAAAAATAAGGTAATTGCTATCAAAAGAGAGAGATGACTAAGTAAATCATGTTTCATCAAATTGGTAAATTGTTATACTGTTAACATAATTATGAAGACTAAAAACAAGGTGGAAAATGTTTAAAGTGATTTTATCTGGGAAGTATGTTTGAGAAGCCTGGAAGGAAACACAGAAATATGACAACATTTTGTTACACATGTGGATTTTTTAAATAAATTTTCTTTAACAGTTTCTATTTAATACTTTATTAAATAGCTTTAATAACATACATTTACAGTTCACATGGAGATATTTCAGCCAAAGAAGACTAAAATCATGCACAAATTTGGACATCTAGCTTTTGAAAAATGATTGGGGTTCCGTAAATACGTATGTATGATGTATTAGGTTTGTTCTGTGCTCAGCCCATTCTTCCCACCAGCGTCCCGCCATGTCTTCCTGACCTCTAATCCCTTCTTCATCTCTGTTTCTAAAGTCGTGCCTGCTATCTTATTTGCTTCCTGTCATCCGCAGAATTTATCTGAGTCTGGACTTCCAGGGGCATCAAAGGGAGCTGCCACTTTAGATTGGAGGAGGGAACGGAATGAGATATTAAGCCCCGGCTGTCTCTCAGTGGCATTAGGCCTTGATAGCTGGGCTCAAAAAGAAAAAGCAGACTGACTTTCCCTTTAAGCTACTGAATCTAAAGAACAAAGGTTGAAGCTCCCTTAAATCAATCATTCCAAAGGTAGATGGCCTTGTACTAGATAGAGGATGACCTTGGAAAATCGCAGAATGGCTGTTGGGCAAGGTTGCAGGGCCCAGGGCGCACTCCTCCGTGAACTCCATTTCAGTTTTCCCAACGGATCTCCTTTAGGTCAGACCAGAGGACACACATAGACAGATATCCCGGTTTCATCAAGATTTATGTCAAACTCACTATCTCGAAGCAAAACGTTTTGCCTTGTTCCTTGGCAAACAGGATCAAGTTATAACCGTAGTGCGGTATGGAGAGCCTCCCCCACATTCTCTACGGGAGAATGAAGCGGCTGTCTTCAGCCCAGAGCAAAGATAACCCTAGATACCTTGATAGCCTATGCAAATAGCAGCAAAGGTGAAAGAGACACCGTGGAACACGAAGGTCACCTTGGGGCCTTACAATATACGCACATAGGTATGTCCAGAAAACTTGCTTGGAAAGGTAGTGCAGAGGTACATGTCTGTTGTCTTCTAAACTCTACTGTTTCTCATTCGAATGCTGATACAACCAAGATTTTATCACAGCTTAGGTCATCTTTCATATATTATAGTTACGGAAATATGCAATAGAACATCTATTTTGAAGAAACTCTCCCCCCCCACTTGTCTTTCCCTGTTAGGACTGGTTAATTCCTATTAGGGCTGGGTTAATACACTTATACTGTCTACTCTACGTTCAATGTCTGCACAAGCAAAAGCTAAATGTGCAAGGCAGCTAGTTTATGGCTCAAAATGTTACACATACTCAGTGCTTTCCGGTCTGCACAGCAGCCCTGCAGAGTGTGTCCTCTGTGGATGAAAGCACTACGGCGACCAGGGGGTGACTGGCTGTTTAGAAGAAAGCAAAGAATGAATGTCCTCTTTAAATCCTAGGAATGCAAGACTGCTTTAGCTTTGAATCGGAAAAATAAGGGTGCGGGGGAAGCAATTCTCAAGACTTTCTGTTGTGATTCTAGCCCCAGGAAAGCACAGAAAGAGCTGCTGAAATCATTTAAGACAGAGTCTGCCGCAGGCTCCCCTGTTACTCCTTTCAGAAGCTCAACCCCAGGTTGGAGGCAAGGGAGGAGGCTACAGCCTTAACATTTCTCTGAGAGGAAAGCATTCTTAAGGATCCTTGGGAACATTTGGGTGCTAAATGGTTCCAGAATCTTCTGAAGACAACCAGATGTAAGAACAGGTAGACAGAGGTAATACCTCAAGGCATCCATTCCTCCAGAAAATCTTTCAGCAAATGATTTAAATTAGCTTTTCTGGCCAGCACAGTGGCTTACCGTCTATAATCCTAGCATTCTGGGAGGCTGAGGTGGGAGGATCGCTTGAGATCAGGAGTTCGAGACCAGCAAGAGTGAGATCCCATCTCTACAAAAAATAGAAAAATGAGCTGGGCGTTGTGGCATTCGCCTGTAGTCCCAGCTACTAGGGAGGCCGAGGAAGGAGGATCACTTGAGCCCAGGAGTTTGAGGTTGCTGTGAGCTACGATGACATCATGGCACTCTAGCCAGGGCAACAGAGCAAGATTCTGTCTCAAAAAAAAAAAAAAAAAAAACCCAAAAAATAAAACCAAAAGCAGGGTGGCACCAGTTTTGGAATCCCCACCCCTTACATCAACGCCTACTTTCCCCACCCTAACAGGATTTATGGAACATTTTCAGTGTCCACAGGATCTATAAAGTTTGAATCCACTGCTCAAATTGATTAGTTTTGACCTACAAAAAGGCAGTTTCAGATAGTTCATCCTGATGTTGAAATGTCTCCAGTGAGCAAGAGAAAAGCCAAGGAACAAAGCTGAAAGTAGACTCTGTGGGACAACAATAAACACCTAGAGAGCGGAGGGATGGAGACCCGACAGGCAGGCGGGTGCGTGGCGGGCAGGCAAGCGGCCGGCGTCCACACGGCCTACGGTCTTCGCCGGGTCCTCGCCGCTTTGCTCCTCCCTCAGCTATGGCTCGTGACTCTTAGCCGGACCATGTCTTCTGGCTTTTAGCTATTTTTTATCTAATGCCTTTATGCAGCTTTGTATGTTTCTCTTTCCCCCATTTCAGCCTCGTTTGCGCGATAAAGACCCTCCGGAGGCCACGTTCCTGGGCCAGTGTTTCAGCCGCAGCGAGCGGGTGCCCAGGCAGCGCCGGCAAACAGGCCGGGGCCCTGCTGGGAGCTCCACCGGAGACCAAACTCTGGGAGTAGCATCCGCATTTTGGCAGCGCCTCCCACGTACTCTGTTCCGTGCTACATATTTCGTAGATGTATAAGCTCTAAATCCGACAACCTTACAAAGGATGTTATTGTTATTAACTTCATTCTGCAGCTGAGGATAGGAAGAGAGTTGAGAAAGGTTAAGTAACTTGCCTAAGGCTACAGAGTGAGCACCTGAACTTCAAGCCCAGGTGTGCTAACCCCCAAACCCACATTCTTCCCTTGGTTTTCCACTTTGGGCAGTGCCTGCCACAATTTCATCAGAATAGTAATCATAGTGAAGACTTACATAGAGCTTACTCTGTTCCTGGCACTGTTCTGAAGCTGTTTACGCACATTAATTCATTCAATCCTCATGACAAACCCTGGGAGGTGGGCTCTGCTATTATACATTGAGAGGATTTGGAGCTGCGTTGTCCTGGACTTCTACATTAGGAACAAGGGAGATTCTGTAGAACAGTGAATGATCACTGCTCTGTGTCTTTTTATACAGAGGAGGCAACCTTATAACCTACATAGTAGCTCACCTGCACCCTGCTCCAAGAGGACTGGGGAGGGGAGTCAAGCAGAGAAGTAAGATAGAGCTTGGATTCGGGTTCCCTGCGGGCCCCTCAGCCCTCCTGTAGCATAAGTTTTAGGTTGGAAGCCTTGGCCGTGCAGAGAGCAGGCTGGGAGCCATCAGGGCTCCCTGGCAGCTTCCCCCTGTGCCACCCTACGCAGCACTAATTTTGTCCATGATTTTACCAGCTACATACAACCACTGTGAGCCCGGACAATAAAGATCAACAATATTTTCTTCTTTTTAGGCTCATTCAAAAGTTTGGCATAACTACAACATAAATTTCCGCCCACATCAGAAGGGTTGGTTATCTATCACGTTGGGATCCCATTGGATTGAGCCAAACAGATCAGAAAACATGATGGATATAGTCAAGTGCCAACAATCCATGGTTTCTGTGCTTGGCTGGTTCGCCCACCCTATCCATGGGGAGGGCGACTATCCAGAGGAAATGAAGACGAAATTGCTCTCCATCTTACCCCTTTTCTCTGAAGCAGAGAAGAAAGAGGTGAGAGGCACAGCTGACTTCTTTGCCTTCTCCTTTGGACCTAACAATTTCAAGCCCCTAAACACCATGGCTAAAATGGGGCAAAATGTGTCACTCAATTTAAGAGAAGTGCTGAACTGGATTAAACTGGAATATGACAACCCTCGGATCTTGATTGCTGAGAATGGCTGGTTCACGGACAGTCACGTGAAAACGGAAGACACCACAGCCGTCTACATGATGAAGAATTTCCTCAACCAGGTGCTTCAAGGTTGGTTGCACATTAAGTCAAATTTTTAAAAACAATTTTGAATACTTATAGGATATTTAAAGTCACTTTGGAATATATGATTATTATTTTTGGGCCTTCATATTGTCCAATGTTGACAGATCTTTTTTTTTATGTTACTCCCATGTCCTTTTTTTTTTTTTTTTTTGAGACAGAGTCTTGCTCTGTTGCCCGGGCTAGAGTGCCGTGGCGTCAGCCTAGCTCACAGCAACCTCAAGCTCCTGGGCTCAAGCAATCCTCCTGCCTCAGCCTCCCGAGTAGCTGGGACTACAGGCATGCGTCACCATGCCCAGCTAATGTTTTCTATATATATTTAGTTGTTCAAATAATTTATTTCTATTTTTTTTTAGTAGAGATGGGGTCTCGCTCTTGCTCAAGCTGGTCTCAAACTCCTGTGCTCAAACTATCCGCCCGCCTCGGCCTCCCAGAGTGCTGGGATTACAGGCATGAGCCACCGTGCCCGGCCTCCCATGTCCTTTTAAAAATAAGTTTGAGAACAAAAGAATTTCAGACTAAAGAACTACATCCTTAATTGGCAAGAAGATGTTTCATTCTTTCAGTGTTAAAAGAGATATGTTTAAAGTTTCCTAACAGTAGTATTTTATTCTAAGATGCTGAATGTTCTTGAAATTGTGGTCCTTACGTTCTGTGCCATGACTGATCCATCAAACGGTCTGAAGACAAAGCTGAGCCATTTCCATGGCTCCTGGAGATTTCGTCTAGCCCCTCCTTACCCCTCATTCCTTTTCCGTTACTCAAGTAGTGACATCTACAGGTGGCTGATAGAAATGATGGAGCCGAAGACAAGCTCAGGTCCTGTTCCCTACAGAGTCGGGCTCCATTTCACTCAAATAAAAAGGAATTCTCTGTGGACCTTACTAAAACTCTGCAGCTCTCTTTAGAAGGCACAAGGCTGGAGGAAAATCCCAGGATCTGTAGAACAGAGTCTACAGGGATTATCCTCAGGGAGAGCAGGACCCTGCTGCCCCAAGTTGCATGAGCAACGTGGAATGGAGCCACGCCCAGCCATGGGCCACATGCACTGGGGGCCAGGGCAGGACAGTGCCTATGGGGCTGGGGTTGAATGCCATGCATGTGGGCAGAGGGGCTGCCAATTCTCCAGACGTTACCATTACATTGTCCTCAGGATCCTACACCACCAAGAGACTGGAGATAGGGCCTTCTTGGAATATTTTTGGCATGGATTTTTCTACCTTTTAGGAAAAGAATGTCAGTGATAAAACCCCTAAAAATGGGCTGGGCACGGCGGCTCATGCCTGTAATCCTAGCACTTTTGAGAGGCCGAGGCCAAGGGAAGATTGCTTGAGCTCAGGAGTTCGAGACCAGCCTTAGCAAAAGGGAGACCCCGTCTCTACTAAAAATAGAAAAATTAGCCACGCGCGGTGGCATGCGCCTGTAGTCCCAGCTACTCGGGAGGCTGAGGCAGGAGGATCACTTGAGCCCAGGGGTTTGAGGTTGCTGTGAGCTAGGCTGACGCCATGGCACTCTAGCCTGAGCAAGAGAGTGAGACTCTGTCTCAAAAAAAAAAAAATTAGAACCCAAAAATGCAGAGATGAGGCATATCTATGAGAGAATGAATGCTTTTGAGAAAAGAAAGATGATTCAGGGCTGATTTGGGTATTTGTTGTTTTGACTGCTGCTGTTGATTTTCATATTTCATTTTTACCCAATTCCTAGAAGTTACTGAATCAGAGTTTTCAAGCTAGAAAGGTCCTTGGAGATCGTCTTTTCCAATCCTTTCTGTTTACAAATGAGGAAACTGAGGCCAAGAAACCTGCCCAGGAGCACTCTCCCAGAAGCACAGCAGGACGAGGCCCTGGGCCCTCTGCCCCAGCCACGCTGGCTCCCGTTCTTGCTCATCACTTTGCTCCTTTCATCTGCGTTCACTGATGCCAATTCTGACCGCGATCTCTTTAGTCCCAGAAGAATAGTTTCATAGAGTGGACAGCTTGTCCACAGACAGACACCAGCCCAAACTGGAAATGAGAAACTCTTGGTCACGAGCAGACATCTGCACTGGTCCCAAAGGGTTCTGGAAATCACTGTGCCCCCTGACACAGATTTGCACACTAAGTCTCAGAAATACTTTTAATTTGATCCTTTAACTGTGTCATTCACTTGTTTCGAGGGCAGGGAGTACCATTCTGGGTGAAAATAACTGCTACTTTTCAAGGATAAACATTAGTTTTCTATCTGATGTAACGGGCCTGCAAATTAGGAAAAAGGTTGGTTTCACAATATGCTGTCTCCGGGCACATTGTTAGTGAAATTATAAACATGAACTAGAGGGTTTAGGCCTCTGAACACCTCTGCTTTCTTTTCTCTGTGCAGCAATAAGGTTGGATGAAATCCAAGTGTTTGGTTATACTGCCTGGTCTCTCCTGGATGGCTTTGAATGGCAAGATGCTTACACTACCCGCCGAGGATTATTTTATGTGGATTTTAATAGCAAACAGAAAGAAAGGATACCCAAGTCTTCGGCGCATTACTATAAACAGATCATACGAGAAAATGGTTTTGCTCTAAAAGAGTCCACGCCGGATGTGCAGGGTCAGTTTCCCTGTGACTTCTCCTGGGGTATCACTGAATCTGTTCTTAAGGTACGTGGCTACTTCCAAATTAACCATAAACTGGGGCAAAGAGCACACAATATTTTATTTCGTTTACTTAATGACAGCTAAAAGATAGCCATCGGAGGGTATAGGATACCACAATTATTGCAAGGTTACGAAGGAGAGCTGGGGAAAGAGAAGGGAGAAAAGGGCGATGAACGCTTGCTGAGAGCGCTCTGCGGCTGGAGCTCTCGCTTGGCGATGGAGGAGGCGCACACAGCCTAGGGGGAACCCATGGTCCTTTCTGGGTGGGGCATTTGTTAGTAGTGTCAAAATTATCTGGAAAATAATTTTAGATTTTTTTCTTGTCAAAAGCAAATCATTAGCAGCCCTTTCATTCTTTTATTTAATAGAGTTGGATAATTCGCCTCGTGAGGCCTCTGTATCCCAGCAGAGCCTCTGCACGCCTCATTCCTCACCTTGCTCAGATGTTTCCTCCAGTATCACCTCTCAGCAAGCCCTCGCCGCTCTGACGCCCCCAACGCACCCCTATCACCGCCCCTCCCCTCTCCCGCTTTATCTTTCTATGGAGCATCATCCCCACCTAACATACTAAGCACTTGCCACGGTCTTCTCATACGTCACCTCTGTCCCCCTGCTAGAATGCGTGAGGGCAGAGGTGTTTGAGGCTTTGGTGCCTGCTGCATGGCAGGTGCTCAGGTAAACGAATGAGATCACCTTTTAGAGCCAGGTGAGACCCTAGAGAGTTCTCCTTCCAAATCCTTCATTTTTACAGGGGAAGAAAGTGAGACCTATCAACTTGCCCAAGGTAACACAAGTACCGGCAGAACTGTTAACGGGCAGTCCTTAAGCCTCCCAAAGTCATAATAACAACTATTTTTAAAGCCTTTGGTTTGTACCAAGCATTTTCTCTGCTTAATCTTAAAATCCCCATTTTACAAGCAAGGAAACTGAGGTTGGGGGAGGTTATGTAACTTGTCCAGGTTACCCAGGTCTGTCTCCTGACCACTACGCTTGTAGGATTACAGGCGTGAGCCACTGCGCCCGGCTGAGAGTAGGATTTTAGAAACAAGCTCTGGGAGCTAGGGTTGGGATTGGTGTACATCATCTTTAATTAATCTCTTAGCAGATTAATCATACACACTTGCTGTCTAAAACTAATGCTTTCTGGAGATTTTAAAAAATAATTTTTTATTGATACATAGCAGATGTATGTATTTTCAGGGTACATGTGATAAATTAATATATTCATATAGTCAAGTCAGAGTAATAGCGATATCCATCACCTTAAATATTTATCTTTTCTTTATGCTAGGAACATTTGAATTATTCTCTTTTAACTATTTTGAAATGTACAATAGATTAATGTTAACTGTAGTTACTCTGCTGATCTGTCAAACACCAGGTTCTCTTTCTTCTAACTGTAGCTTTCTGGAGGTTTTTAAAAGTAAGACAGATTTTTATTTGATCTTGCCTTGCCCAATGGCAAGATTGCCTTTTGTAAACACCCTTTCAATATCATGGTGTTCTGAGTTTTCAAAACACTGACACTGGCCATCTAGGCTAGAAGGATTTTACTCAAATAATTATATACAGATTTAACTTCATGCTCACATGATCAATGTTCTCTCAGTTTAATGTTCTAGATAACTGGTTGGCAGATGGTAAGTGGGCAGTGATATGGCTTTGTAATTAGACTATGAAAGATGACACACGAGAAAACAATTAGAGGGAAAATATTGACCCAAGGTTAATTATCATTTTTTTTCCTGGTGCATTTAAATTCAGTCATGAGAAGAAAAAGACCTTTAAAACAAGTACAGAGCTTTTAGTTTCCCTTAGTAATCTTGAATTTGGAAATGTTTTTATTAAGCCAAAGGACTGTTAGTTTAGGCTCAATGGCCTAGCAGGCAATTACTGCAACCGGGGAAAACAATCCAAGCCATGGCCACATATGTTTGCACAGTGCTTTCAAGTTGCCAGAGCACTTTCCCAGAGTCACTGAGTCCGCATGACACACCTGTGAGGTAGGTGCGATTGCTCCATCACTATAGAGTTGCCAAGCCTGCGTTTCAAAGGGGCACAACTAGAACAGGAGTCCAAGGCTCTCTCCTCCGCGGAGAGGCAGGAAATGAGATACTATCAGATTCAAGAGTCAGCCTTGGGAGTTCCTGGAAGTATGTTATGGTCCTTTCCACTCATAACCCAAGTGCCTTGCACAGAGAGAGTGTCTAGTATTCTTCCACTGCATGAATAAATGCTTTGTCGTCACAGGCACATGGGTGGGAGAGACATCACGGATGCAAATGTGCTGGAGGAGTTAGAGAGTTGGGTTCAGTGAATGCAGGGTCACTGCCTGCCCCATCCCGCTGGCCTTTCTTAGGAACTGTGGCTGGGGTCAGCCAGCCTCCTCCAACCCCAAGTGCTGATCTCAGTGAAATCCTCTACAGTTGGAATTTCAACTTTGTCTTCAATTTATGGCAGGGTTTAGCATACATCTTTCATAACTGCTTTTAACTGACGGTACCAAGCAAATTTCATAATGCATTTGAACAGGCGCCATGTGAAACCCCACCATGTAACTGGGTTTTTAGGTCAAATGAACTTGAAAACAGCTTCTCAGTGTTTCGTTAAACAACTTGTTTTCCAAGCCAAGCCCTGGGTGTGCTTTCTTCCCTATGTTCTCTGGTCTCCCTGGGAAATTTCAAGGGCTGGAAAGGAGGATATCCCACCCGGCCTTTTCTGTGGCTTCAGCACAACAGCTGGAACACACAGGCCCTTAGGAAGGGCATATGCGTCGCCGATTTTCTCGTGTCCGCGAGAGGCGGAGTAAGCCCAGGCCCCTCTTCCTCTCAGACCACGTCTGCGTAGACCCTGTCTGCCAGCCCACGCTTTGCTAATGTGCTTGTTCTTCCTAGCCCGAGGCCGTGGCTTCCTCCCCACAGTTCAGTGACCCTCACCTGTACGTGTGGAACGCCACCGGCAACAGACTGCTGCACCGAGTGGAAGGGGTGAGGCTGAAAACACGACCGGCTCAATGCACAGATTTTGTCAGCATCAAAAAACAACTTGAGATGCTGGCAAGAATGAAAGTCACCCACTACCGGTTCGCTCTGGACTGGGCCTCCGTCCTTCCCACCGGCAACGTGTCCTCCGTGAACCGACAAGCGCTGAGGTACTACCGCTGTGTGGTCAGCGAGGGGCTGAGGCTCGGCGTGTCCCCGATGATCACGCTCTACCACCCGACCCACGCCCGCCTGGGCCTGCCCGCGCCGCTGCTGCACGGCGGCGGGTGGCTGAACGCGGCGACAGCCCGGGCTTTCCGGGCCTACGCCGGGCTGTGCTTCCGCGAGCTGGGCGACGTGGTGAAGCTCTGGATCACCATCAACGAGCCCAACCGGCTGAGCGACGTCTACAACCGCAGCGGCAACGACACCTACCGGGCGGCCCACCACCTGCTGCTGGCGCACGCGCTGGCCTGGCGCCTGTACGACCGGCAGTACCGGCCGGCGCAGCGCGGCGCCGTGTCGCTGGCGCTGCACGCGGACTGGGCGGAGCCCGCCAACCCCTACGCCGCCTCGCATCGGCGGGCGGCCGAGCGCTTCCTGCAGTTCGAGATCGCCTGGTTCGCGGACCCGCTCTTCAAGAGCGGGGACTACCCGCCGGCCATGAGGGAGTACCTCGCCGCCAAACGCGGGCGCGGGCGCTCCGGCTCCGCGCTACCCCGCTTCTCGGAGCACGAGCGCGGGCTGGTCCGCGGCGCGGCCGACTTCTGCGCCCTGAACCACTTCACCACCCGGTTCGTGATGCACGAGCCGCAGAGCGGCGGCCGCTACGACTCGGACCGGGACATCCAGTTTCTGCAGGACTTCACCCGCCTGAGCTCCCCCGGCCGCCTGGCCGTGATACCCTGGGGAGAGCGCAAGCTGCTCAGGTGGGTCCGGGAGAACTACGGCGACGTGGACGTGTACATCACCGCCAACGGCATCGACGACCAGGCTCTGGAAAATGACCAGCTCCGAAAATACTACGTGGAGAAGTACGTTCAGGAGGCTCTGAAAGGTGAGGTTCGGGGGCCACTTCAGACACACTGAAGGGCGAGGCTCACATTAATTGATAACAAAAGAATGAGTGGAGAAGGCTCATCAGCGCCAGTGCCAGATTTTTGGAACCCAAGTCCTGTCAGTGGGATTTTTGATCTGAAAAATGGACCACTGGGTTTTTGAATTGTTTAATTATAAAAGTAGCACAAGCTCATCATGGAAAATTTGACAGGTGTTTTTATAAATCACCTTAAGAGGCCAGGAACCATGGCTCACGCCTGTAATCCCAGCAGTTTGGGAGGCCAGGGCAGGAGGATCACTCAAGGCCAGGAGTTTGAGACCAGCCTGGACAACATAGCGAGACCCCCATCTCTACAAAAAAAATTAGCCAGGTGCTCATCTATGGTCCTAGCTGCTTGGGAGGTTGAGGCAGGAAGATGGCTTGAGCCAAGGAGTTCGAGATTGGTGAGCTATGAATCCTGGCACTGTACTCTAGCCTGGGTAGAGCTAAGAACCTGTCTCTTAAAAAAAATTAAAATAATTAATATCACCTGAAATCTCACTTCCCGAGACAAGCACTGTCAATATTTTGGATCACTTGCTTCCAGCATGCTTGCTAGGCATTTTTAATACAATTGAGTTCATGTTTTAATAGCCATGTATCCAACTTTTAAAAATGTGTGTTCCATGTCATTAAAAATTCCTTGTATGGCTCACGCCTGTAATCCTAGCACTCTGGGAGGCTGAGGCGGGCGGATTGTTTGAGCTCAGGAGTTCGAGACCAGCCTGAGCAAGAGCGAGACC
>NW_012146412.1:1285844-1293426 GCF_000956105.1 Propithecus coquereli | reverse complement strand
CACGGCACTCACTCTAGCCCGGGCAAAAGAGTGAGACTCTGGCTCAAAAAAAAAAAAAATTCCTTGTAAACCATTTTAATGGAGGCTTAATATTCCACCATATATATGGACATATCTTCATGTACTTAACCATCTCTCTAATGTTTCATGTTTAGGTTTTTAAGTTTTTGCTACTAAAAAATAGGTATCTTTGTACAGAAATCTTTGTCCTCATTTCTGATCTCTGTAGGATCAATTGCCCAATATGTAATTATTGGGTCAAGTGTTTTTATTTTTTTCAGAGAAAGGGTCTGTCACCCACGCTGGAGAACAGTGTTGCAATCATAGCTCACTGCAACCTTGAACTCCTGGGTTCAAGCAATCCTCCTGCCTCAGCCTCCCAAGTAGCTGGGTGCTCACGATAGATTTGCTGAAGCAACAAAAAGACCCTGGATGTTTATTCATTTGACAAATAATTCACTGAGCACCTAATATGGATGAAAACTTTTCTGGGCACTCTATCACCACTGAACAAAATAAAGATAGGTGTCCTTATGGACCCTTTATTTTTGCAGGGTAAGAATCAACATTTAAGACACAGTGTGCCAGAGGTAAAAAGTTCTGTGGAGGCTAGGAGGGCACTGGAAGGTTTTAAACAGGTGACATGGTCTAACTTACCTTTAGAAAGAATCACTGGCTGCTCTTTTGTGAACACATTGCAAGGAGCAAAAACAGAAACAAGGAGAGTCGCAGTAGTATAGGCAAGAGATGATGGTAGCTTGGATCAGGTTAAGAGTGGAGATGGTGAGAATGGATGTATTTTGGAGGTAAAGCCAACAGGACTGGATGTGGAGCGTGAGAAGGAGTCAAGAATGATGCCAAGGTTTTGGCTTGAGCAATTAAAATGATGAAGTGGCCATGCACCAGGTTGGGGGAGACTGTTGTAGGAACAGGTTAAGTTTGAGATGTCTATTAGATATCCAGAGATGTCAAGCAGGCTAATGGATAGAAGAGTCTCCGTTTCAGGATAGGTCTAGGGCTGAGATAAAAATTTGGAAGTCAAGAGCAAATGGATGGTATTTAAAATAATAAAGCTGGACGAAATCACTAAGAGAACAAGCTCAGAGGTCAGAGATGGAAACCAGAAAAAAGACTAACCAGGAGCCAATGCTGTAAAGGACAGCTGGAGGGGGATGTGCAATCAAGGGAGGTTTTTGGTTTCATTAAGAGACCAGAAGTTATAGGATCTTTATATGGAAGTGATCCAGGAGGAAAAATTAATCCATGAGAAAAAAAGAGAGCAGATAGCGCAATGTCCTTGAGGAGAAAGAAAAAACTCGTAGGTGGAGTCATCCATAATAAAAGGAATGAAGGTGCAGGTGTCAGGAGGTGGGCAGATATGATTGTGGGAGACAGAAAACAAACGAGTGCTTCAATTTTTCAGTGAAGTAGGAAGCAAGGATATCACCTCAAAACAAACATGACAGAGGAGATGCTAGAAGTTTGAGAAGGGAGAGAGAGTGTCAAACAGCTTACCAGGACAGTGAGTGACTAAGAGAAACCAAGTGTGGTTACTGGGCAACAAGAGCACATCTGATGTTCAGAATAAGGCCAAACAGGCAAGATATTTCTGCATGTGACTCTTTGAATGAAAGTGACAAGTACTTTTACCCTCATGGCTCTGGTTCTTAAATTCAATTTTTTCTCCAATTTTGGATTATTTATGCATCAGTTGTACTTCAAATTTCGTTTTAGACTTAAATTAACACATTTTCATCTTCTTTACATGGATCATAAAATAATAAACATCCAAAGACCCTTTAACAATCACTATATTTCTATGGGCATAACTATAGCTTGTTTCAGTGAAAACTAAATTTTTATTCAAAGGTATTTCATAGTCCATTTGTGATTAATAATGTTCATTTCTGATGTTTTTCAGCATACCTGATTGATAAAGTCAAAATCAAAGGCTATTATGCATTCAAACTGACTGAAGAAAAATCTAAACCCAGATTTGGATTCTTTTCATCTGATTTTAAAGCTAAGTCCTCAATACAGTTTTACAACAAACTGATCAGCAACAGCGGCTTCCCTTCTGAGAACGGCAGTCCTACGTGCACTGAGACTCAAAGAAACAAAGAGTGCACTGTCTGCTTATTCCTTGTGCAGAGAAAACCGCTGATATTCTTGGGTTGCTGCTTCTTCTCCACCCTGGTTCTTTTATCAATTACCATTTTTCATAAGCAAAAAAGAAAATTTTGGAAAGCAAAGAACTTACAACACATACCATTAAAGAAAGGCCGCAAGAGAGTTCTTAGCTAAACCGGTCTTATTTTTGTCTGCATGACAGTTTAAAAATTCACTCCAGTTCGCTATACTGGTAACTCACAGGAGATATACCTGTATTGTAGAGACAGTTTGAGAGAGAGTGGTAACCAAAGTGATGACAATCCATGTCTCTGCTGTGTGGTTTAAACGAATTTTCCCTCAGGTGTTGACACCAGTGAATCCATTGCTTCTTGAAGTTTGATGAGCTGTTTTCCATCATCTTCTCTAGCTTTGTCTAAATGCCAATAGCTACTTATGGTAAAATAAATTATTTTTTAGAAACAAAGCTTTGTTTTGTAGACTCTGTAACAGGAATTTTAAACTCTTTAGATAGTGAGTAATAATATATTCTGTCACTTCTAACAAGGTGCTTTTCCCTTTTAGGTCAGGGTGGTTCTCAAAGGAAAAGAAAAAACACAGTAGGGTTAATGCTTATCTGTAGCCAGTTACAGCACAGAGTCTTAAGTGCATCAGTCCCTTCGTTTTTCTCAACAGAAATAAAAATTCCCACTTAAACATCTAATTTTGTGATCTCTTACTATAAGATCTGATTTGAAATAAAGTAACATAATTTCCAAAACTCATCTCATGGACAGATCACAGGATTAAGGAGATCTCGACTCAACTGTCTATGAAGACAAGGAAGTCACTCAACCTCACAGTACAGCGACTTCCCCTTTAGACAAATCGACATCATTCCTCCTGATTTTTGCGAAGACAAGATTTGGCACACTCAGGAAAGCTAAGCATTCTAAAAAGATGTAAAGTTTATTGGTTGTTGTAACAGTCAGCCAAAGGGCATCATTCCTTAAGACTTGCTCTCTTCCCTGAGTAACTTCACTGTTCTGATGCCACAAGCATACAGGCACCTCCCAAGATGTAGAATGCAGCTGTATCTGGACCTAGCAACTGTGACTCTTTGGATGCAATTCAGAATGTGGATAGTCTGAATGAGTTAAAATTTTTATTTTATATACTGACTTGCCCAGTGTATTCTAAATATTGGTAGAGAAAACTTGAGCAAGTACCCATTTATACCTATTCTTTAGGTTAGTTAACATTTCAACCACACATTACACACAGTAAACAGTGGCTGTCTGCCCCCACCTCCACCCCACCCCCACCTCCACCGAGATTGACTTTTAAGAGTCAAAGGAGGCCAGTTGCCTATAATCCAGTCCTTTGGTAAGAACAAGGCCAGAGGATCACTTGAGGCCAGTTCAAGATTGCGGGGAGCTGATCAACGCCACTGCACTCCAGCCTGGAGCAAGATACTGTCTCTAAAGGAGTCAAAGGAAAGTTGTTCCGTTATAAAGCCTTAGTAGGAACTACTCTAAACTGCAATTGTATTCTAGGCCCACTTATGTCAGAAGCCAAATTTAGCATATAATTGAGATTCTAATGGATAATGAACAAGGTTTCAAAGATACTGTAAAGACATAATTTTAAAAAAATTCAAGCAAATGCAAAAGTGATGGGAAATCAGTTTGCTATTTGGCCTGCCAAATTCAAATAGTAAAACTTTGCTTGTTTTTCCTTTATGCCTTTTCTCCTTGCCCCCACTCCACTCACTACACTAACCTTGGGAGTTCTGAGGTATACTTTGCAAGGCATTTTTAATATTTCCCTTTGAAGAAACTATGTGCCTAAAGCTATGCATAATTACACCTGATCAATTCTGCTTTATTATGTTAACTGTGTAGGTTATTTCCCCAGCGTCAGCCAGACCCAAGAGCTCCAGTGAAAGTTCTTAGTGTGGACCGGGCAACTTATTAACCTATCTTTAACATGAAGGTCTTAAAGAAGAAAGGCAGTAGGAATAACCTTTTGGTTATCCTTTTGGTTGGGATTAACCTTTTAGGTCTTGCTTTCTGGTCTCTACAACAGTTTAAAAAAACCTCTAGAAAATGAGGCCAGTGGATTGTGATTAAATATTTAATTTTCAGTGTAATTTATTCCAATTCACTAGTTCATGCTGATTATTTATATTCAACTAATAATCTAGTAGATTCCAAGAACTGTGGAATGGGAATGGGCTTGGCACTGCAACTGGGCTCTGCCCAACACTGTCTTCCCCTCCCCCTTCTGCCTAGCTGTGTGCCTACTTAAGTTACTTCTGGGTAAAATCTGGACACTTACACCTCAAAGTTGGGAAAATAACACACAAGTGCTCATCCCTAGGAGACACAGAAGACAATGAAAAAGTCTTTCCTGGTGGACAATTAAGATTCATTTACCATACCCAAGTTATTAAATGGAAATCACTCTTTAGCTACAACTAAGTTAGACTGCGAAGGTCACACATAGCACACCACTCTGCTCTATTCTCAAGAGAAAACTTATTTACTCCCACAGCAGCCACATGTACCCATATACTGACACTCTCAATATTAACATCTCTACCCCACTATAATACTGCCACTTAGAAATTTCTCCCTCAAAAGAAATTATTTTGAAATTCTTTCAATACCTTCCAAAACATCTCCTTTCCAGTCCCATTGCTATTACTAAGTCCCCAGCAATCTGGGAACCACCTACTCAGCAAATAGCTATGTACCATTACTCTAGGTACTTGGAATATAACAAACAGCACACAAGACTGTATCCTCATCCTCATGAAGGTTACATTTGAGCAGGAAAAAAAAATACTGCATATAATACATACAGAATAAAGGAAACCGTGAATAGCAGATTACAAATGCTATGGACAAAAACAAGTGGAGGAGGATAAGGAGATGACAGGATGGGGTGAGCAGTGCCACTTGAAGGGCAGTCAAAGTAGACTTCACTGCAGACAGACCTGAACTTGAGCAAGTTAGCCACACGGCTCAGCTGAAAGCCTTCCAAAGCGAAAAGACAACTTGAAGATTTACGACGACAGTGCTTGGTACTGAGGAGGTACTGAAAGTCAGTTCAGCTACTGTGCAGAAGTTAGAAAAGTTAAGAAGTGACAACTTTAAAACTGTTGCAGGATTTGGAGTGCTATGTTTAAAAAAAAAGGCACCCTGGCAGATGCTGAAAATAGACGGGGGAGCAGAGGGGACCAGTTAAAAGGCAATTACAACAATCCAGGTGAAATATACAGTGTTTCATTTTCTCCATTCTGAAAAATTAAAAAACTAAGTGGAATAGTATAATGAACCCATATTTTCTAACTTTACCAATTATTCATAAGTAATCTTAGTTCACCTAAAACCCCATTCAATGCCTACAAGCCCACCTCAGATATTTCTAAGCAAATCATTTCGCTCAAACTTCTTAAAAAGCTAACCATATAGTCATCAAACAGATTAACTCCTCAGTATCATATATTCATTTGGTGCGCCTGACTCAAGAGCTAAGTAAGATCCATACATTCCAACTGGTTGCTTAATGTCTCTGATAAAGACTCTGAACATACCTTATACTTTTGAAGGTATTCACCAGGCTTACCTCATGCACTAGATGAGAAATTAAGATTGAACATTAAACTTTGCCTGAAAAATTCCTGTTCTATTCCTTCTGCATTGTTCTTAGTTCACTAGAGTTTATTCCTGAACTATCATACTTGCCAAGTAGTTAAAAAGGATAATCGGTTTAAGGAAAAGTCCCAAACCAATAGGTCTTTTATTGCATCATCAAAATTACAAATACATCTTAGTAATCATGTGTCATCTTCATGCGGCTGGACAACTGTAAAAAGAAATGAAAATATCTGTAAATCTCCATCGATGCCCTTGCCTAGAAAAGTACTTTTCTAAATAATTTAAAACATACTTTAGGATTATGATTTACTGGCTCACAGTAAACTGTACATAGTAAAACATATGCAATGCTGTCTCTTATTTTGCCAAATTTACTGTGTTCTAGATCCCAACTCTCCATTTTTTGGTAAACTCCACTTTTAAGTCCTTAAGTAAATTAAGAGTCTCAACTATAGCAGTAAAAAACTTATAGACGCTACAAGAACCTACCTCTTAGATCTTATTCGTCAGCCTGCTGAACTGTTCCTTTTTCAGAGACATAGATACCATCCAAAAATTTTCTGATATCCTTGTTTTTAACTGTTGTGGCTTGCTGAATCAAAGCAGCTACAGGGGTGGAAAAGATAAGGTAATTACTACATCAGCCAAATCCATTTTGAAAAGAAAGTACTTGATTAAATATATGCTACACTTAAAGTCTGAGAATATCTTTGACAGCTTTTTAATTCCCACAATTTAAAAAGCTAATCAAACAAAATGAGTAAAATACCATGTATTCAACTACAAGACTTAGACAAAATTTTGCTGATTAGACATAGTAAACATACAAACCTGAATTTGAAACAAGCTCAATGTCATTTCCTTCAAGGATCAACTCATCTTTCTGTGCTTGAGATACTGAACAAGCAACACCTAAAAAGTGCGAGGGCATTTATAGTATTAACATAAAGTTAGATCTGTGTAAAAAACATTCAAATTCAAGGGGTGAGTAATTTACGCCATTTAAAATTCCATGTACCAACTGAACCTTCTCTTGAGATTTTGGTTTACAGGATCTGACTTAGCCAGTATCTCATTTGTGTCCCTGCCTGAATGACCCATAGTCCCACAGCAGTTACTGACTCTGTCAGTGATTCAAATAAGGTAATGAGACAGTGAAGTTCAGTTGTTCAAAGCCTTGTACCAAGTCTTTTAGTGTTTACTATGTATTAGGCAAGCACTGTTGTAAGTATTTTCCAAATTTAACTCATTTACTCATGAGAAGTTCCCAATTTTACAAATGAGTAAAAAAAAAGCTACAGGGAGGCAATTCACCCAAGGTAGAGAATGAGAGCTGAACTTTAAACCTAGGCTATTTACCACTATTCAAATGGTCTTTCCTTTGGATTTTAAATGTTCTCACCACAAAGAAATTAAGTGAGGAGATGAATATGTTCATTAGCCTGATTTGGCTATTCCACAATGGATACATGTAATGAAACATCACCTCACATGTACCCCCAAAATATACAATCATATATATTTTTTGTAAATTAGAAGTAAAAATGCAGCTACTGTGCTCTGCAAACTACTCCAATGTGTAACCCGTCAGGAATCCCAATAATGACAGAAACCCTTAACCAAGAACTATTAAAAGAGTAATCAAAAGAGAAAATTCTGAAATAAATCTAGTTTCACTCATAGCTAACTCAAAAAACCAGCCTCCAGAGGTATGAAGAAAAAATTTCTGAAGTATCTGAGGGTATGCACGTACCTGGCCTCATCCGAACCCTGCGGATGTATTTTTCACCTAAGAAATTTCGTATTTC
>NW_012146412.1:1281930-1285056 GCF_000956105.1 Propithecus coquereli | reverse complement strand
GTGTAACACCCTTGATCATGTTCTGTACATGACTACAAATAGTGCGCACGGTAGCCAGTTCCTTTCTATTTCCCCACCATTTGTCAACCCGGAGCTGTAATAGAACAAAAACTTTAGAAGAGTCTTTCCTGAAATAAGCAGACTTAAAAGACAACAATCCATTTATTCACTGAATTACTTCAGATTCTAATTCAGAACACGTGATTTCCAACTGGAAAACTTCAACTACATATAAAACCTGCAACAGTTATCAAACGTTAATATTATCATATGCCACGGGTATGTAATTTCACAAAAGAATGACAAAACACCGGTTTTTACACGAGATGCAACAAACTTCGCATCTGTAAAGCTAAGCCATCAGGGTTAAAAGACCCATTATCTGGTTCCCAAAAGTGGTGCAAAGCAATCTCCAGGAAAATAAAACCTAACTTCTAACACTACTAAGACCTGCCACTGACTACGAGTTTTGAACTTTATAAACCGCTGTATTCAGAATCTGGTTTTTCAACTTCCCTAAAGCAACACTGGCTACTATTTTAAAGCAATCATATCTGATGCGGTCTTAAACCACTATCTTCCAGACAAGCAACCGGAGTGTCCAAAAAGAAATAAAACTCACCCTCTTCTTTTTCTTTCCGAGGAGACTAAGTTCTACATTGATGTGATTGAAGTCCCTCCGCAGGGTTCCTCTGGGCCCCTTCACAATAACTGTGCGTCCCTTAAGAGTGATGTCGACTAGAAGAGAGAACGATTCGTGAGGCCACAGAACAAGGCTTAAGAGCATGCAGTAAAAATGTAAGAGAAAAACATCGAGTCTCATACCGTTTTCTGGAATGTCGACAGTCTGATTGCTGAGAATGGTCTTCATTCTGAAACACAAACACTTGGGGTAGTAAGGCCAGGCACAGGGCCCGTCTCCCACCAAACCACAGCGCACCGAGCCCCACTCCTACCGGAGAACGCAAGGCGGAAATTCGGGGGCTACAGAACTGAGAACAAGAGCGACCCCCGGGGCGCCTCGGCCTGGAAGGAGCATCCCAAAAATGGGTGTTAAGGCCGAGCGGGCGAACTCCCGCTCAGTTCAGCCCCGGAAGTCCTATCCGGGCGGCGCCATCCCAGCAAGACTTGAGCGGCGGGGGTAGGCCCAAAAGCCCAGAACAGGAACTCGCATCCCCGCGCCACCCGGTCCAGATAGCGCTCGCCGAGCTGGGGGACAACCGGGGTAAGGACTCTGAGCGTCGGACCCGCGCCGCCAGCCTTCCCAAAGCCGATGGCTTCAGATTCCCAAGGCCCACCGACTACAGATACGCACTCACCTCGCAGCAGATGCAGCAAAGAGACAGCGTCTGTCGTCATCACGTTCTTGTAGCCCGTAAGGGGAGGGGGGACCTGCGTATTGCGTCATGAGTGCGCGACTCCACGAAAGCTAAAGCAGCCAATCACGGAGCAGCTCGAGTTCCACCGGGAGAGTCGTGGTTCAGGTCATTTGTCATAAGCTGAGCGACGGCTTTTTGATCTGTGTTTTCCCGGGACTTAGTGATCCCTCTGCCATTCGACCCTGCTAGACCTGAAGAGATGTCTCTACGCTGCGGGGACGCCGCCCGCACCCTGGGGCCCTGGGTGAGCGACAGGGCAAGCAGGGTTCCGGCGTGGGGTGGAGGGCTCCTCCTATCCGTTGCGAGCGCCCAATAATGAAAGCCAACGCTTCCTGAGCATTTGTTTCTAGCCAAGCGCAGTTCTAAACGTTTTTCAGGTAGTATCTCATTTAATTCTCCTGCCGCCCTTATGAGGTAGAGTCTCTGGCATTGGTTTGTTTTAATGTCTCTCTGGGATGGCGCAGATGGCTTTTCCCGCCTGCTTAGAGTGGTTCGTACACTATATTTATTGGAGCACTGCAGTTAGCACCCCCAAATAACTATTGTGTATCCAGCTCTTACTGTGTATTAGACACCACTCTAGCCGCTAAGAACACAAACCTGTCCTAGGCTTTAGCTGTAGACGTGGACAAGAGCAGTAGCAATCATGCAGCACCCTAACAGGCACTCTTTTTGAATTGTTGTAGGTTCCTTTGCGTTACATGTACTGACTCGTGAATTTTGTAGTGTTTTGGTTATCTCATGCACGTTCGTGTTCTGTTCTGCAAGCCAACTACCGTGGTTTCTTATGCTAAACAAATGTATCTTGAGTGACTGCCATGTTCAAACGCAGAAACAATGTAACCTAGAATATCGAAACATTAGGTTTGGTTTCCCTCCTTCCAATTGTCTGAAACCAACTAGGCATTACTTCTATGTTTTAACACTTATGCTTATCCAAATCCCAAAGCTAGAGAGCTATATTGCAAATTTCCTTTTAAACATCCTTGACTCAAGTCAGAAATAGATATTTTAAAGCTGTGCCACCTTGTCCAGTTATTGCAGTTCAAGCTTATTAAAAAAACACTTTAGTACCTGTTAGGTGTAGTATATGAAAATGTGACATACGTTGGATAGTTCCAGAGGTTTCCAAATCTATTCTAGATCTGGTGGTAAACAGTTAACTCCTATTTTTTAGGTTTGGTTCCTTCTTCTTTAGTGGTCTTTAATCTTATATTTTAATTTCCTGGGCAACTAGAGCTCCTGAATAGTTTGACATAATTACTTAGTCACTTCTTTGGCTTTAACCTCCCTTTTAGGTATTATAATGGGTTAAAACCAAATTATTCCAGACCCCAGTCATAATGAACTCTTTCTTTCTTTAGGTGTTTGGAAGATATTTGTATAGCCCAGTCAGACCATTAAGTTCCTTGCCAGATGAAAAAAAAGAACTTTTACAGAATGGCCCAGACCTTCAAGATTTTGTGTCTGGCGATCTTGCAGACAAGAGCACCTGGGATGAATACAAAGGAAACTTAAAACGCCAGAAAGGAGAAAGGTAATTGAAAAATTGAGATAATTTTAATGTCCCATTCTTTCATTGTGCATAATTTTCAAATATAACCTAGAATATATTTTTAATTTCAGATTTGTTAAATTTAGCTAAAAGTAATTAGGAAGAAGTGATGACAAACCTAGATAGAACAGGTAACTAAGTGAAGTTGTTGGAATCTTTTTCTTTTCTCTGTGCCCTTTGACAGTTTTTCTT
>NW_012146412.1:1280907-1281880 GCF_000956105.1 Propithecus coquereli | reverse complement strand
AGAAATTTCGTATTTCAACAAGAGACCCATTCTCCTGGATAACGACGTTGATGGGGAAGTGAGCATACACAGACCTCATCTTGTAACGGAAGCCCTGTGTTAAACAAACAAGCTATTAGCAAGGCTAAGAAATTGTTTAAAATCCAGTTTTTGAATTTTGTAAGATGCTTATAATTACTTGGTAACAATTCTCACTTAGCACTCATTATCGAGATTTTCTGTCACCCACACCAAGATGGCAGGAATTGAGGCTATCAAACCAAACAAGACAGGCCCCTTGCCTTCAAGGAACTTAGTTTGGGAACAAGAGTGGAAAGGGAAAAAACGAGATCTTAACAGGTTTGTAACAGAAGTACAGAGTGCCACTATCAGGTACACCCTAGAAGGGCTAGGTTTTAATGCAAATAAAACCATTTCAGCATGAATTTATCTTGGGAGGAAGGGGACTGGAGAGAATAGTGGCATCAGTTATCAAATGTACGTTTAAGAAATGTGCAGGAAGCTCAGAGATTAGATCTTTTTCTATCCCTAAAAGGAGTCCTGTTGGTGAGATACATACCAACTAGTAATCAAAGCCTACCCTACGTGCTGCAGCTGTAGCAGATTTCCTATAAAAATATGTGAAAGTGTGAATCTTTGGGTGAATATCACCATCAGCCTACTTTTAAAAAACTGCACCTATCATCTAGTCTTCATTCACATTTATCATTTAATCCTAAATACCCAAGGATGTCTATCTGCCAAGTTCTAGAGTTCACGTATTTCCCAAATGACATGCACAATCCATTCTCTGCAGCAGACACATATTTATGTTGTATACATACAGTACAGGTAAGAAACCTCCTGTTCCGAAACAAAGGAGTCTGATCAGCTGCTTACCAGTGTAACACCCTTGATCATGTTCTGTACATGACTACAAATAGTGCGCACGGTAGCCAGTTCCTTTCTATTTCCCCACCATTTGTCAACCCGG
>NW_012146412.1:1276536-1278072 GCF_000956105.1 Propithecus coquereli | reverse complement strand
TTCTTTCATTGTGCATAATTTTCAAATATAACCTAGAATATATTTTTAATTTCAGATTTGTTAAATTTAGCTAAAAGTAATTAGGAAGAAGTGATAACAAACCTAGATAGAACAGGTAACTAAGTGAAGTTGTTGGAATCTTTTTCTTTTCTCTGTGCCCTTTGACAGTTTTTCTTCAGCCTTCCTAAGACCATCTTATATTACCATCTCCCCATTTTTTATATAGTGTCTAATTTCTTCAGATTACCTTGCTGTTAATCTATTAGATCTTGATGAATTTTTAATTGTTATTGAATGTTGATGATCTAACTTATTGCTTCTCCTTGTCAATTTACATATGACCCATGGATACCTTGCCTTAATTAAAAGAATGGTGAGAGGATTTTATGCAGAGGGCAAATTGTTTGGGAGATACTTTATCCAACAACTTCTAGATCACAGGTGCATAGGAGAACTAAGGATACATAGTCTCCACTCCAAATTTTGATTTTTTTCTCCTTGAATAACCACCATAAGACTGTAGGGCAGATAGCCCACAGCTGGAATCTCTCTTTACTCAAAACAAATGTAGTACTTTTTGGCAGTGTTATTCGTGGGGAATGAAATGTTCATTATTATGATGAACATCATTATGTTACATCGTTATTAGAATGATGTAACTCCGTGCCTTTGCAAAAGGTAGACATGAGCATAGTGCCGTGTTAAACTCCATTATTGATGTTTTCTAGAGTGGTTTGAGGAAGCCTAAGTTTCATTCTCTGTTTTTACCCCTATGGCAGACATTTTTAAGAGTTAGTCCGGAATTATGGAAAAAATTCTTAACTAGGAACTGTAACAGAGCAAAGTAACTTCAAGTTGTATGATTATTTGGCAGCATATTCGCTAATACTTATGTTTGGCTTTCCTTAGGTTAAGACTACCTCCGTGGCTAAAGACAGAGATTCCCATGGGAAAAAATTACAATAAACTGAAAAATACTTTGCGAAATTTAAATCTCCATACAGTAAGTTGTCAAAGTGTTAACGATCCCTCTTAACCAAAAGCCATAATGTTTCTATATATATGCAACTTTAAAATTATTAATAGCATATAAATAAGAGTAAGGAAAGCGAATAAAGATGTTAAGTGAAGCTGAGCTCAGTAGCTCAAGCCTGTAAGTCTAGCATATTGGGAGGCCAAGGTAGGAGGATCGCCTGAGGCCAGGAGTTTGAGACCAGCCTGGGCAACATACCAAGACCCTGTCTCTACAAAAAAAAAACTAGAAACATTAGTCGGGTGTGTGGTAATGCACTTCTGTAGTCCCAGCTACTTGGGAGGGTGAGGCAGGAGGATCACTTGAGCCCAGAGTTTGAGGTTGTAGTGAGCTATGATCACACCACTGCACTCTAGCCCTGGGCACCAGGCAACAGAGCAAGACCCTCAAGATCCTCGCTATCTCCGAAAAAAAAAAAAAAAAGATGTTAAGTGAAACATTACTACCAGTAATGGAAATATATTTAAAATAACTTTTCCTGCAAAAGAAACAAAATGATTTTT
>NW_012146412.1:1245249-1276251 GCF_000956105.1 Propithecus coquereli | reverse complement strand
TTCTATTTTTAGTAGAGACGGGGTCTCGCTCTTGCTCAGGCTGGTTTCGAACTCCTGAGCTCAAACAATCCGCCCGCCTCAGCCTCCCAGAGTGCTAGAATTACAGGTGTGAGCCACCGCGCCCAACCTTAACCACATCACTTTAACTGTTCAGTCTTTCATAGTATGAATTTGAATAGACTTGCACACATAAAATATATGCATTCACTAAGTTTTTAATAGTGAGATCCTAATATACAATTTGGCAGTTTAGCAACATTTTGAATAGCGAGTCTCTTCGAAAATATGTTGTAAACAGTGGGCAGTTTAACACATCTAGTCACGATCACCAGTTCAGCTGGAGGATGTTTTCAGCCTGATGGTCTTCCATTTCCCTTCGCTCGCAGGTGTGCGAGGAGGCTCGATGTCCCAACATTGGGGAATGCTGGGGAGGCGGAGAACGCGCCACTGCCACAGCCACAGTCATGGTGAGGCCAGCCTCGGCGTCCAAGCTTTAGTCTAGAAACTGAAAGGGAATATTTCGTGTTTCCTAAAAATGGGCATTATGAATCTCTGGTCAGATATTTCATTACATATGGATTTATGAAAAATAGGAAGAAAACCTGACAGGATAATCCAACCTGGTGTGATCTCACTCTTCTCTGAATAAATCTATTATTGATTCTCGATCTATCTGCTAGTTAATCATGTGTTGCCTTAAGATAGCTCTTCTATTAATTTTTGGAGATGTTATTCATGATTGCTTTTTATGTTTTTTTTCCATCTATTTAACAAGATGTGCTTTCTGTTTAAGTCCCACAGAGACCTGCATGTTGATCTGTTAATTGAGTATTTTCTCTTTTTTCTTTTTTTAAGTTTTTTTCTTTTTCTGAATATTTTCTCTTTTAAAGTAATATTTATTGATTATTGAATAGACACAAAAGAATCTTGATAAACTATATGTAAATTACAGAGAATAACAATACAACAGACTCCCTGATACACATCTCCAGAGTAGAACATTAGCATTATCTTTGAACCCCCCATGTACCCCCTAAACTGTATAAATTGTATTTTAAAATTTAAGTCGTGTGTTTCTTCCTGATCCCATCCTCTATTCTCTTCCCTTAGCATCATTCTTAATGCTAAGTTTATCATTTCCCTTTCTAGTTTTACCACATATATTTGTGTTCCTTAACTCTATATTATTTAGTTTTGAATATTTCAAATTTCTCATAAACAGAACCAACCTGTACACATTCTTTGAAACTTACTTTATTCTCTCAACATTACATTATGTTCTTGAGTGTCATCTGTTTGATTTAAATTGTAATATCTCTATTTTAGCTGATGGGTGATACATGTACAAGAGGTTGCAGATTTTGTTCTGTTAAGACTGCAAGAAATCCGCCTCCACTGGATGCCAGTGAGCCCTACAATACTGCAAAAGCAATTGCAGAATGGGGTCTGGATTATGTTGTCCTAACATCTGTGGATCGAGATGGTTAGTGTGTCATCATGGCCTCTACCAGAGATTGGCTCACACTAAGTTGTGACATCATCTTGAACAGTGGATTCTTTTGTTTCTAGATTTGCCCGATGGGGGAGCTGAACACATTGCAAAGACTGTATCATACTTAAAGGAAAGGTACTTGTTTTTGCATGTGTTTGTGTAATTTAAGGACCTTTTTGGGACCCATATGAATTCAGTTTATGTAAGATCTTTCCCTTGAAGCAGTGGTTATTAACCTTTTGCGGGGGGTCTCATACTTTTCTAACAGTCTGCTGGAAATTATGTGGTCATTTCTCCAGAGAAAGCATATTTGTATGTACAGATACATATTTGCAGAAAATGTTAGGGGTTCAGTGGCATGAACTTATCCATGGTCCTTTAAGCCCATAGAACCATAGAATCTGTCCTTCATATTTGAGTGTTAGTCTAAACTCTGAGTATTTTTCCTTTTTTTTTTTTTTTTATTTTTTCTTTCACTGCTGATGAAAATGAGTACTTTTCTTAAAGAAGTAAAAAACTGTGGTCTTCTTAGCACTGATTTTGACTATGTCTTCATCTGGAAGTAGATAGTATGAGATAAGCTCCAACATTGTTAAAATATATACAGACTTTATCCATATTCATATGCCCTGAGAATCTTACCTATAATCCACATTTTTATTAATATTTTCATCCCATGCATTTTAAAAAGCATAAAAAAGGAGCTGTACTCATTTTCTATAAGTCAGTGCTAGTCTAACACCTAGCACACTTAGTTTGTTTTTTCAATGATTCCTCAGTATTTTCAATTTATTATAGTTCATTTTTTAAAAATCTATCTGCAACCCACAAAATTTATTTCATAAGCCTCAATGGGTCTCAACTTGCAGTTAAATGAAACAGTGAGTTATATAGGATGTGTTTTCTGAACATCTCTTATATTCCTGAGAAGTGTGTATGTGGTCTTTTCTATATCTGTTCTCTCAGGGAACAGGTCCAGACCTTTGCCATTGGATTTGTGAAGAAATTTGCCAGCTGTCCCAGTCGTTTCTGCTGGTGTCAAAGGGAACAGCTCTGACCTAGTTCACATTATAATGCTTGACTGAATAGATATAGCCGTAATATAAATAGGAAGATTAATGTTTAGCTTGTACTTCATTTAAACAAAGCTCATGACTCAGCAGCCCAGAAAATAGTTTTTAAAACCATAGCACTTGTGAACTATTTGCTTACTGGAAAGGAGGAGGGCATTATTGATGAATTTTAAAAGAAAGCAAAGTTAAAGCACTCAATTAATATTTGCATTCACATAAGAAATGTGCCAATTTACTTTCCAAAGAGTTATTTTAGAAAGTTGTATTATTTCATATTTTAATGTCTTCTGTTTTTCTAAAACCTGTTCAAATGAGATTTAAAAATCTATATATAATCTAAAATTTTATTCTGATTGTTATTTGCCTACAGATGTGTTCTAACCACTGTATACATACTATTTGGTGTTTTGGGTTTTTTATTTTTTTCATATAATGGTTCATAAATGAACTTTTGAATGTTTAAGCTTTTCTTGGCAAAGCTCTAAAGATCACTGTGCTGAAACAGATACTGAATGAGTACTGATAATTTCTGTTTTGAGCAACAGTTATGTCAATTCTTTCTCTCAGTTTGATACTTCTCTTTTTTCCCCTCTAGGAATCCAAAAATCCTTGTGGAATGTCTCACCCCTGATTTTCGAGGAGACCTTAAAGCAATAGCAAAAGTTACTCTGTCAGGATTAGATGTGTATGCACATAATGTAGAAACAGTTCCAGAATTACAGAGGTGATTACATGTAGAGAGTAATGTTGGGAAGTTAGAGAGGTCAGCACGTGCTTTATATTCTCACTTTTTCCAGGGGCAAACTTTGCAATTGACTTTTACAAAGTAAACTCTCTTTCTTTCTTTCTTTTTTAACAAACCCAATGTATATCTACTGCAGAAAAATCAGAAAATATAGCCAACAAAAACAACAGAAGTGTCACAGTATTTCCACCCAGTAATATGAGTTACCAACACCTTCGTGCTGTGATCCCCAACCTCCAGGCCATGGACCGGTACCAGTCCGTGGCCTGTTAGGGACCTGGCCTCAGAGCTCCAATGCCACTCTCCCAGCCCCCTCAAAGGTAGAAAAATTTTCTTCCATGAAACTTAGGAACCATGGGCTTCCCAGCAGGAGGTGAGCAGCAAGTGAGAGCAAGGAAAGCTTCAAAGTTTCATCTGTATTTACAGCTGCTCCCCATGGCTTGCGTCCACCACCTGAGCTCCCCTGACTCGTCAGTGGAAAAATTGTATTCCATGAAATCAGTTCTAGTGCCAAAAAGGTTAGGGACTGCTGCCTTAGTGCTTATATTATAAATACTATATTTGTATCAGTAACACCATAATATATATATATAGTGTTTATAACATAAGCATTATTACTTCTTGGCCTTTTGGCTAAGATCAAGTGTAGCATAATATAAGCACTAAGATGTTAGAAACTCATACTACTGGTACTTAATATATGTGTTTTGGTTCACATATACACTTTGTTGCCTGGGCATGAGGGCAGCAACCTAATCATAACTCACCACAACCTCAAACTCCTAGCCTCAGGTAATCCTCCTGCCTCAGCCTCCCGAGAAGGTGGGACTACAGGCACGCACCACCACGCCCTGCTGATTTTTCTATCTTTTGTAGAGATGGGGTCTTGCTGTATTGCTCTGGCTGGTTTTGAACTCATGGCCTCAAGCCATCCTCCCAGCTTGGCCTCCCAAAGTGCTAGGATTGCAGGCCTGAGCCAACTCGCCCAGCCTCTTTTGTCTTAAAATGGTATACTGCAAATGCCAATGAGTATTTTTTCAAGGGGAAAGAAAATTACACTGGAGCAATTGCTTTGGCTGTAATTCTAAAGAAAAGGCTTTTAAAAATACATTTGGCACTAATATATGCAATAAATGATGCACAAGGAAAACTGGTATCATTCAGATACAGTGTAAATCTTTTTTAAGACGTAGATACTAACTCTTCCTATAATTTTAGTAGTTAGGATTTAAACTTTAGGTAAGCTTAATATTTCCTTTAATTTTAGTAAAGTATTTGTCAGTGATTTGATTAGCTTCTACACATTATTCTGTGTCATAGAACCTGAAAGAAGTTATAGTAAACGATGACCAGCATTTCTTCTAAACATTAGGGAGCATAACTTAATTTCAGTGGAGAAATTTTTTAAAAGGTAATTACTTTCTACATTGTCAGTTTTGTGGTTGTTTTTAAATTCATAAATTTGTTTCTTCTCTTCCCTGTGAACTAGTCTCTGGTAAAACAAAAAAAATCAATTACAGAAAATAAAGCTGCATTAGAATTCAAATGAATGCTGGTTTAACATGAGCAACTTCCTGGTCTGTTGGCTTTCTCATCATTTAAGCCATGGTGGTTTGGGCATTGCTGAGCTCTAGCACACATCCTTTCCAACCCTGTCACGATACCACCACCAGTGGGTGCCAATTTCCCTGGTTTGACTTAAGAAACATTATTCTTTCCAGTGAAAATTCCAGAATCATGCATTTCTTTACCTAAGAGATGGCAGTGTTGTATACTCACCAGCAGAGGGCAGCTTAGTCTTTAGAAAAGGAATGAACATAAAAGTTTCAGCCCTCTGAAATGTGGGTTCAGGTTAGTTTTTTCTTTGTTCGGTACTGAGATTGTCTTACTTCCATCATTAATTTTTAGCCTCAGAATTCTGGTTTCTCAATGCATAAAATGAAGTGATTTTTTCCATTCTATTTGTCTCTGCTCCACGTTTAAGAGGGCTTAAAAGTAAACAGAGCTAGGGAGCCCAGTGAGGTCTTACTTTCTTTAATACAATAACAGGCATTTGTGTGCAAATGCTACCATCAAACCACATGATGTAATAGAATGTACAGAGTATACTTCTCTGGTCTTTCAGGTTACTTGCATAACTGTGTATTTGGTTGAATTCGTGTTTATTCTTGCCAACAACAGCCTTGCTGTTTTCCAGGAAAGTTCGTGATCCCCGGGCCAATTTCGACCAGTCTCTACGTGTACTGAAACATGCCAAGGAGGTTCAGCCTGATGTTATCTCTAAAACATCTATAATGTTGGGTTTAGGTGAGAATGATGAGCAAGTATATGCAACAATGAAAGGTAAAGATATTGAAAATCAAACATCTTTCCCCTTTATTTTGAGTAATAGCAGGAACCCCACCCACTTCGAAGGCCCTGTTAAATTTATGCTTCTTCCGTAGTCTCAGTGCAAGTGCCAGTAAGAACAAAGCATATGGTTGCAAACAGCAGCCATAAAAAGGAAGGGAGGTGTGTTTTCTCAGACTTTCATGAAAGGGTATACATGAAGCTCAGGATACGAAATTTGTATCTCATTTTATTCCCTACCCTTTCATTCAGTGAAAACATGATTTCATCCCCCTTTCTCATTCTGCAATTGCACAGTTTTTGAGAGCCAGCAAGGTACCAGGCACTGACAATTCATAGATGAATAAGAGCAATCCAGGGTTTCGATTGAGAAGAGCTTGCCTATAGCACTGTCACAGAACATGGCGTGCTTTGGACTTTGCTGAACCTTAGTCCCATAAGTCCATTTGTGTTGTGATTCTTGGGCATTTTATTTAATTTTTTGAGACTGGGTCTCACTCTGTTGCCCAGACTAGAGTGCAGCGGCATCATCATAGCTCACAGCAACCTCAGACTTCTGGGCTATAGCAATCCTCCTGCCTCAGCCTCCTGAGTACCCAGCTAATTTTTCTTTTTCTTTTTTTTTGTTTTTTTTGTAGAGACAGTGTGTCCCTGTGTTGCTTAGGCTGGTCTTGAACTCCTGGCCTTTAGCAGTCCTCCCACCTTAGCCTTCCAAAGTGTTGGGATTACAGACATGAGCCACTGTGCCCAGCTTTTTAAACTTTGAAATTTAAAAGTTTTTGTTTTACCCAAGGGTCCTTGAACTATTTGCAGTTATTTTGTGGTTCAAAGAGTAGTAAGTTCAAATAGTAATTAAAAGCTGCTGTTTACCACATTGCATTCAGTTTGTTATTAGAAAGATTCTGATGTCATAGGTCAAATCCCATCCCCCAGAGGATATCTTGTATTATACGTGAAGCAAAAGCCTAATACAGCATGTTTAGTCTATAATACAGGAGTTTTCAGGCTTTTACAGGTACTGTTACCTTCACCTTTTCTGCCTTACAGACTCCTGCTCTAAAACACTCTCCACTCTTATTTTAACATTTATTCTGTAGTATTAGAGGTATTTATCCTTATATCCATCAGGCCCACATGACTATCTTGATCATTCCTGTTTTCAATCCTTACCATAGTCCCTGGCACATATTTTTTTTTTGAGACAGAGTCTCACTGTGTTGCCCGGGCTAGAGTGCTGTGGTGTCAGCCTAGCTCACAGCAACCTCAAACTCCTGGGCTCAAGCGATCCTCTGCCTCAGCCTCCCAAGTAGCTGGGACCACAGGCACGCGCCACCATGCCCGGCTAGTTTTTTCTATATATTTTTAGTTGTCCAATTAAGTTCTTTGTATTTTTAGTAGAGACGGGGTCTCGCTCTTGCTCAGGCTGGTTTCGAACTCCTGAGCTCAAACAATCCGCCCACCTCGGCCTCCCAGAGAGCTAGGATTACAGGCGTGAGCCACCGCGCCCGGCCCACATAAGTAATTTTGAATGAATAGGTATTGTCTTATTCCCCAGTGTGAGGATTATAGACTAGTATAAAGTTCACACTGTTCTGAAATGTTCCTCAGGAAAATTATGCTTAGATCTACACTTTTTAACATTATAAAAACATCTGCTAACGTAATTCGTGCTTTTTTTCCTACAGCACTTCGTGAGGCAGACGTGGACTGTTTGACTTTAGGACAATATATGCAGCCGACAAAGCGCCACCTTAAGGTACACATGACTCGAATTGCCAAACATTTCTCAGTAATTTGAATTAAATCTTCATGTTCATAGGTAAGATTAAGAAACTCCTGGCTTTTTAGTGTGATGTTCCATGTACAGTTGACCCTTGAACAACACGAGGGTTAGGGGGACCAACCTGCACAGTCAAAATTCCATGTATGGCCGGGTGCAGTGGCTCATGCCCGTAATCCCAGCACTCTGGGAAGCTGAGGTGGGAGGATTGCTTGAGCTCAGGAGTTCAAGACCAGCCTGAGCAAGAGCGAGACCCCGTCTCTACTAAAAATAGAAAAATTAGCCAGGCATGGTGGCGCATGCCTATAGTCCCAGCTACTGGGGAGGTTGAGGTGGGAGAATTGCTTCAGCCCAGGAGTCTGAGGTTGCTGTGAGCTATGATGACGCCACGGCACTCTAGCCTTAGCCCTGGTGACAGAGCGAGACCCTGTCTCAAGGAAAAAAAAATATCCGTGTATAACCTTTGACTTCCCCAAAACTTAACTACTAATAGCCTACTGTAGACTCCAGAAGCCTTACCAATAACATAAACAGTTGATTAACACCCATTTTGTATGTTATATGTGTTATATGTATACTGTATCGTTACAATAAAGTAAGAGAAAAGAAAATGTTATTAAGAAAATCATAAGGAAGAGACAATATATTCACTATTCATTAAGTGGAAGTGGATCATCATAAAGTTCCTCGTCCTCATTGCCTTCATGTTGAGTAGGCTGAGGGGCAGGAGGGAAAGGAGGCGTTGGTCTTTCTGTCTAAGGGGTGGCGGAGGCAGCAGGAAATCCACGTACAAGCGGACACTCGCAGTTCAAACCTGTGCTGTTCAAGGGTCAACTGTATACTTGTAAGTCCCAGTTTCCGTTTTATCATCTACATAAAGCAACTACATTGGCACATATTTGCTGCCCCGCAAACTGTACAACTCGAATGAACCTACAGAAAAAGAATAAAAAGTTGGAAAATTGCCCTCATTTACGCTTGGTGATCATGTGACTTGTTTTAGTTATGTGAGAGCCACAGGTGAAGTAAGAATGAAAGTCAGTCTGTTTTTATAATGAATGTTTATCCACTCACTCAAGAAACTTGGGTTAGGCAGTGACCATGTGCCAGTCCCAGTGCTAAGCAGAACATACGAGTAAGACAGTCTTGTCCTCAAGAATCTAACGGGCGTGACTCATTCTTGATTGTACCTGTTAATGAAGGAAAAATAAAGATAAATAATCTCTGTAGGAACTCCTTTCTCAGTCCTTTGTAATAGGTAATGCAGTATAAAATTTATGTTTCCCCACCTCTCTAATCCCCTGTGATCACATTCTGATACCATGGCCAGTGAGTGACCAGTGGACACAAACGAGGAGGGAGAGCAGGAAAGCCTGGGGAGGTGGGAGGGGCCCTGGATGCATTATGAAGTGAAAACCATTCTGAATACATGGGTACAGACTTTCTGTGGAATCAGAATTATTTAGGAGAATTCTAGAATCTGATCAGAAGTAATTATTTAAATCTAGGTTGAAGAGTATATTACTCCTGAAAAGTTCAAATACTGGGAGAAAGTAGGAAATGAACTTGGATTCCATTACACTGCAAGTGGCCCTTTGGTCCGTTCTTCATATAAAGCGGGTAAGTTAGATTATGGGGAATAGTTTTATTTAGGCCATTAATTTTCCGCATTAGGTTCTACTCCCGATCACCAAAGCCCTAGGACAACGTCTGATAGCTATGGTTGTTTTTCAGGGGGTTGGAGGGGCAGGGTTCTGGAACATCCTTAGAAGCTTTACTCCATAAGGGTCATATCAAGGAGAAGTTTCTTATTAAACCTAGTTTGTTCTTTAAACAAACCCCCTCTTTACAACTCAGCTACTGTGATGAAAGCAGAAACAATTGGTTGATTAGTTTATTCCATGTGTGGATTTCAGTAGCAGGTTATTCAGAAGTGACAAAGCCTGTTAAGCATATAATAGTTTTCTGCAAAATACACACTCATTTGAAATTGATGCCAGCTGCATCTCCAGACTCCCGATTTCAGATCAATTTAAGCACTGAAAAGTATCTGTTTAATAGCATTGCTGCTTGCGTTGTTAATTCCTTTCTATTTTTTTCCCCCAGAGGCAACAGAAAATCCATAAAATTATTTTTCCCTATAGAAATTTTTAGTGGTTTTACTAGCTGCGATGCAATTTTTCACCTTTTGAATTTCAGCTTTTATTTTGATCAGTAGCTTGAGCTGATTTATGAAAACAAAAGTGTTTTCCAGGGGACAAAAAGTCATGTGATAATGACCATCTGAAGATCCATGAGAACATATCTGAACAGTGAATTTAATCTAAAAAATGTTGATGATGTTCTCCTGTCACTTGGACTTAACAATTAATAATTGTTAAGAATAAACATCTAGGCTGAGCATGGTGGGGTGCAGCTACTCAAGAGGCTGAGGCAGGAGGATCACTTGAGCCCACGAGTTTCAGTACGGCCTGGGCAACATAGCAAGACCCAGTCTCTAAAATTAATTAATTAATACAACTAGGTATTTTTGGATATGTCTAAAATATGTTATAACTATTAATTTTTTTCAAGTGATTGCTTTGTATATTGGGGTCTAAATCACAGATATGTTTAAATTATTACACAAATTATTAAATTCTATTTGAAAAATTAATGTTCAAGTATTAGTAATATTCAGTGTGTTCCTAAAAAGAAATTTAAGACATTTTAATGAACTAACAGCTTAAGCTAATCTTAAAACCCAAGAATTTGATTCAATGCTGACTGATAGGATGTGGGGACTTTGAAAAGGAATAATTGTAAGTGATTTAGTCTTTAAGCAGTACTGCTGGCAAGCTAAATACATATAAAGGATAGAACCAATATCAGCTTTTACAGTGGGTAGAGTAATATCTTTTGAAAGGAGTTTTTGGGCTTTTTTATTTTTAAGGAAAAGTTCTAACATTTATAAGGAAGTGAATTATGAACTTTTTAATGCTTTTTAAATTACCTGTAAAAGATCAAATTCTGGTATGTGGGCATTAGACTCAAGTGATGCATTAGGGTTGTGATGTTGGTTTTACTCCTACCAGATTTAGATGAGGCATAGAGCAGCACAGATTATTTGGCTGGATTATGAGCTTTGGGAATCTTGGTGTTTGTGTACAGATATGGTCATCACAGTTCTACTCATATATGTAAGATGACAGAGAGAAGTTAATCAGACTCCTCAGAAAATCAGGCCTCCAGTGCTGAGCACTGAGCCTTGCTGTAACAGTGATAGACTAAATGGAACCCTAATGGCCCGAAAAGTTAATGTGCCCCTCTAAGCAGCTGACTTGTTGCGCAGGAACAACTCAGGGTGGGGGAAAAGCCCATTACAAATGAAGAGCTCTTGCTTCCCTAGAGGGAAATAAGCTAAAGAGACTCCATCAGATGAGTCTGCTCAACTGAAACAAAGTCTGTTTGGGAAACATCAGATCCAGGCTAATAATGTAGCAAAATTGCTCTCTGAAACGAATTTTGCCAACAGCAATACTTTGGCAGTAATGAGGAGTAGACATTCCATAAAGTGGAATAAATGTACAGCAACAGACCCACGGATACAATGGGGTCACCCTCTACAATATTGGGTTACTAGTGGGGCAAAGGCAATATATGTAACCTAAGCATTTGTATCCCTATTATATGTAGTAATTAAAAATATATATATATAAAAAATAAAAAAGTTACAGTAAAAAAAAAGCAATATTGGGTTACTAGAAAGAGTAATAGTAGTGGCTAGTGATAAAAAATTTAAAAAAAAAACAATGACTAATCATTCTTGGGGAAAAGGGCCAAAGATATTGGGAATATTTAGGATAGAAAAAATAAAATATTGCCATTGAGATTTGAGGAGAGAGAAATGCCAATAAATATAGAAGTCTTCTTTAAAGAGGAAACACTCAAATATAATTCTGAGATAATAGTCTTATTATTTGCCTTATATCGATGTTAACATGTTTTCATTTTTCCTAAATAGGTGAATTTTTCCTGAAAAATCTAGTGGCTAAAAGAAAAACAAAAGCCCTCTAAAACTTAGCCAAGACCTTCAAGATCACAGAAATTTTGACATTTGATTCCCATTGGTATCAGAGGCGGTGCCAGAACGCCCAGACGTCAGTGGATGTACCGCAACTCTTTTTGCTTTAAGACAAATGTTAATAATCTGTATGTATTTATTTATAGTAATTCCCTTGGCTTTTAGCATATCTTTGTCCCAATAAACAGTTGCTTGCTATGATATAATCATAAAACATCTTTGTGAGAGTTTGCTGTGAACATTATAATTTAAAAATACATTAAAAACTTCCAGAAGATTTTTCAAGCCACTGTTAACTGCTCATCGTCACATTTCATTTATGAAAAATGAAAAAAAGCAAAATTTTATTTGTTACTGTGATGAAATAGTCAGCATAGGTTGACACTAGGATACGTCCTTTGCATAATAGTATAATATCGTGGGAACAACTTAGAAAGACTTAAGGATTTGAATGTTGATTCTTTACATTGGTGTTGCTACTTCAGACCCTGCAAAACAGTTTCACACTGATTACATTTAATGCCTCTATGAAACAGACCATGGCCGGGCACGGTGGCGCACGCCTGCAATCCCAGCACTTTGGGTGGGTGAGGCAGGAGGATTGCTTGAGACTAGGAGTTCTAGGCCAGCCTGGGCAAGATAGCAAGACTCTCTCTACAAAAAAATTAAAAAATTAGCCAGGCATGGTTGGTGGCTCATGCCTGTAGTCCTAACTACTGAGAGGGCTGAGGTCGGAGGATCCCTTGAGCCCATAAGTTTGAGGTTGCTGTGAGCTATAATCGAACCACTGCTCTCCAGCCTGGGTGACAAAGTGAGAGACCTTCTGTCAAAAAAAAAAAAGAAAGAAAAGAAACCAAGACCGTGATTTCGCCCAAGGCATGGAAATAAAACCTAAGAAATATTAACCTTCGGCGGGCGCAGTGGCTCACGCCTATAATCCTAGCACTCTGGGAGGCTGAGGCGGGCGGATCGTTTGAGCTCAGGAGTTCGAGGTTGCTGTGAGCTGACGCCACTGCACTCTAGCTGGGGCAACAGAGGGAGACTCTCTCTCAAAAAAAAAAAAAAGAAATATTAACCTTCATTTGTATAGTAGCTTGCTAAATCCACATGTACTATCCTGTTTTTATTCCTTTTATTTCTCACATTACTCTGTTGAGATGGTTGTATTATATAACAGTGACGTGAAAAAATTTCTTTCTAAAATGTAACATTCAAATTCATCTTTGACTCTGAATCCTCTTTTTTTTTTTTTTTTTTGAGACAGAGTCTCACTCTGTTGCCCGGGCTAGAGTGCCGTGGCATCAGCCTAGCTCACAGCAACCTCAGACTCCTGGGCTCAAGCGATCCTCCTGCCTCAGCCTCCCGAGTAGCTGGAACTACAGGCATGCCGACACCCAGCTTATTTTTTTTATTTTTAGTAGAGACGGGGTCTCGCTCTTGCTGAGGCAAGTCTCGAATTCCTGACCTCAAGTGATCCTCCTGCCTTGGCCTCCCAGAGTGCTAGGATTACAGGCTACCATGCCTGGCCTTGAATCCTGTCTTAATACTTACTTTTTCTGCATCTCACAAAGGAGATTTTAGATGGTCATACTGTAAAATATGTAACGTGGATAACTAATTCTGGTTATTTTTTTGTTGTTAAGAGACAGGGTTTCTTGCTCTGTCATCCAGGCCGGAGTACAGTGGCGCTGATCATAGCTCACTGCAACTTTGGCCTCAAGTGATCCTCCCACCTCAGCCTCCCAAAGTTCTGGGATTACGGGCATGAGCCACTCTGCCCAGCTCAACTTTAAATTTAAACATCTCAAACTACCACCCACCTTAAAAACTTATTTCACAGGAAAAAATGGATTACTTTTCAAACTGATTTTGTGACGTAATCTGGATGTTTCCTAATAGTTGGGCCTTTTGCACATGTAGGCCAATGGTGATGAAACATTTTTAGCAGAAGAATCATTTGGTCAAATGAAACTTTTATGGAACCCCAACATAAAATAATTAAATGGCATTTCATTAGCACAAATGTATATTAAAGTTTCAGATTTGCAACTTTTATTTATTCTGTATATAAAAATAGAGAATGATGAAATGAAGCTGTTTCAATACACACGTGAAATTGGGAGGGACAGTTATAGTCTTCTGTCAGCCTTAATAGTCTACTTAATTCCTTTGTTTTGGTGCCACAGTATTGAAAAATCCTGAGTGATACAGCTAAATAATAAAAAATATTTTGGCTTTTATTATTTTTTTGAGACAGGGTCTCACTCTGTTTCCCAGGCTGTAGTGCAGTGGTGTCACAACTCACTGCAACCTCAAACTCCTGGGCTTAAGGGATTCTCCTGCCTTAGCTTCCTGAGTAGCTGGGACTACAGGTGTGCACCACTAGACCTGGCTTTGTTTTTTTTAAGAGATGGGCTCTCACTCTGTCACCCAGGCTGGTCTCAAACTCCTGGCCTCAAGCAATCCTCCCATCTCAGCCTCCCAAAGTGCTGGGATTACAGAAGTGAGCCACTGTGCCCAGCCCAAAAAAAAGTTTTAAAATACTTTATCCTGCAATCTTAGGATACTTTCAAATTAAACTAAATCCAGAAATTAAAAGTGGCCAGAAATGTTTGTTTCAGAATGGAATCACAAAGAATGTCTTCATTTGTTATTCATTTGCTCATTATTACATAACTAACCATTATACCATGACTGGGATGTGTGTGAAGAAATGCCTGGGTCTTGCTGGACATTAGCGTGTGGTGGACATATGCTGTATAGGTGTACTCCCTTACACAAGAATGGACAGATTTGAATTTTTAAAGGCCATGGCAAAGCTTTTGACCTTCCTAAACAATGATGCATTTATAAGAAGTACGTTTAAATGCATAGACATGGCAGGAAGTCTGTGTAAAAATCTGACAGCACAAGTTAATGCATTAGTGGTTTCCAATGTATTAAAATTTGGCGCATGACATTTCATTGTGTGTGACCTTTTTCTGCAGCACAAATGGCATTTTTTAAAAAAACGAAAGTGGACTGGGCACAATGGCTCAGGCCTGTAGTCCCAGCATTTAGGGAGGTCAAGGCAGGAGGATCGCTTGAGACCAGGAGTTTTGGACCAACGTAAGTAACATAGTGAGACCCCCATCTCTACAAAACATAAAAAAATTAGCCACGTGTGGGATGTGTGGTAGTCCTAGCTACTGAGGAGGATGAGGTGGGAGGATCACTCGAGACATTTTATAAAAGATACTTGGACTCGAATGTTTATAGCAGCACAATTCACAATCGCAAAGATGTGGAAACAGCCCAAGTGCCCATCAATACATGAGTGGATTAATAAAATGTGATGTATGTATACCAGGGAGTATTACTCATCCATAAAAAAAAAATGGTGAACTAATACCTTTTGTAACATCCTAGATAGAACTGGAGACCATCCTTCTAAGTGAAGTATCACAAGAATGGAAAAACACCGCATGTGCTCACTATTAAATTGGAACTAACTGATCAACACTCACGTGCACATATGGTAGTAAAACTGAATGGAATTCAAGCAGGAGCGGGGAGGAGGGAGGGGTAAATTCACTCCTAACAGGTACAATGCACACTATCCGGGTGATGGACGCACTTACAACTTTGACTCAAACTGTACAAAGCAGCTTATGTAACCAAAACATTTGTACCCTCCTAATATTCTGAAATAAAAAAAAAGAATGTGCCTAAAGAGAATGCTTTGTGTGGTGCCTGCCTGAAGTGTTCAGTATTAACACGTTAACTGCCATGTTAGTTATATTTAACTCACACTAGTTTTGAGCCTGGGACCTCTTGAAGTATATGTAACTCAGAAATCTCTTCACCTTGGGAGCTCCAAGAACTATTTTTCAAGTTGCATATAACTTATGCACAGAAAACAAAAAATAAATTTTTCGTTAAATTAGAAAGGATTGTTTTGTTTTCAAAGTTTTTATTCTATTTTTGTAAAAAAGCACCGTGGCCCCAAGGAAAAATTTTTTTTCTAGAGTGCCAGTCCCCATTACAAACAGCAAGTTTACACAGCTCTGAGGCCTCTTTTGCCCATTTTCCTCTACTTACCAATTCTACCTTTTAATCAGTAACTATATTTTATACATAATTACTTATCAATTCTAGGCAGTGAAGCATCCTCCAATTTAAAACAAGTGTCTAATTCTATCCACTTTAGCAAGACATCTTTGGCTTTATAATCCTTTTACTAGAATATAAAATTATTAAGCAGAGTACAAGAATATTTCGAGCAGTAATGTAAAGCAAATTCTAATTAATAAGCTCATCCTTGCTTCAAAGTCTTATGAGTAAGGGCTCATTTTATGTTCAAACTCTGTCTGGTTTTTGTGTCTTTTAACTTTTTCTTAAAGGGCTAGATAGCAAATATTTTAGGCTTTGCAGGCCAAAAAGTAAAATTGAGAATAGTATGGAGGGACTTACATAACCATTTAAAATACAATCACACAATAATGTAAAAACCATTCTTAGCTCATGCATGGCTGGATAGATTTGGCCCATGGGCTACAGTTTGCCAATGCTAAGGGTTTTTAGCTAAAATTCCTTCCCTTTCTTGCATCATTTAGAAGAATGATGTAATACTCTTTTCTCTAAAAAGTGAGGAATCATTTTTTCCCACCTAATGTCAGACTGTTATGACTCAATAATTACTTGCACCACGATAAAAATTACACCCACAGAGTTGTTGATGTGGAATATTTTATTAACGTATTTGTTATCTGTACAGATTTATCTATCCTCATCTTTATATATTGCCTCCTCCTTTTTATTGAACTGCAAAATTCCCATAGGATGAGACGTGTATCTGTTTAACATAGTTTGTGTACTCTCAGCAGAACACAAGCATCAAATGGACATGTGACATATTTCAATAATGATCAAACAAAAGCAAAACAACTACTGCAAATATAAAAGTCAACGAGAGACATAAGAAAAAAGCAAATGGATATATACACAAAAATTCTTAGAGTAATGCTATATGTAATTTGTAAAATCTGCTTCTTTTAGTTCATATATGAGATATATTGGCTTTCTTATTTAAAGAAAAAAGGAGAAATTACAATAAGGAATAGAAATAAAAATGCCAAATCAAGGAAACAAATATTGTTGGCTCTTGGACTATAAAAATAATGATCAGTGAGGAAAACTAAGAAATAAAGGGGAGAGAAATAGACAATACTATTGATTTTCTTTTCATGTCAAAGAAAAAAAACCTTTTAACTATATTTGGAGTGAGCTAAAAAAATCAATGACACATCTCATTAAAAAAAAAGGAACACGGAACTTTAACCAACCATACTTATAAAGGCTATTTAGTAATTTCATGGCTTCAAAATACATATTTAATGACAAACAAACCAATGACCAGGAAAACTGAAGAGTGTCTTTCCCTTCACAATGTGATATTAAAGTGCTGCGTATGGACAATTCATAAAGTAAAAGGTGTTTGAAGTTTAATTTTTATTTTACAAAAATCGACACCATTAAAACCAACATGATTATTTTCCACTCATCCAATACCGAGCTCACAATATTATAAAAATATGTAAAAAATATTCTAGATTCATAATTACCAGATATGCTAATTAGCCATATAGCGAGTATAAATTCGATTAAAAAAATAATTTTGTTTCCTTAAAAACACTTGGTTCATTTACCATTTAGTATCAGATAGATATTTCTTATCCTAAAGTACCAAAAAAATCACAAACAAAAATGGTAATATCTATACTTTAGGTTTCTTATTAGGTGGATCCTGAAGACTAAATTTTGGAATTTCACCTGAAGGAGCATATGGAATTCTCTTTGAAGACACCTTTTTGCCAATTGTTTCAATCTGAAGGAAAAAAGATTTTAAAAAGAGAACTATTAATAATTATAATACATAAATTTAAGAACTCTATAATGCAGTGAAATAAAGGGGAAAACCTAGATTATTTTTCTTGTTAAAAGCAGAAAAAGTTTCTCAAGTTGTCTGGGTTGCTATACGAGATCTCTGGTTCCCTCCCTATTTTTGTGTTTCTAGAGGCAGTCTACACTCCACTGTTCGTATTCACATTTAGACATTCTCACTCCTGCCATTCCCCACACAAGACTCCCCCAAACATCACAGTAATGAATCATATGCCACTACTGGTTTTAGAAACATGTATGAAAACAATTAACAGATCAGATTCCAGTTAGTTCATATTCTCTCTCATACTCTATTCTCATTTCCATTTCCCATATACTAAAAAACTTGCAAAAGCTGTAATAGCATAGTTCTTACAAGTTCAGACTTCAGAGCCTGAAAGGCCCTGCTTGGAATCCTGACTGACACTTGCTATGTTACCTGACTCTCTGGGTCTTCCTTCTTCACTGTACGTCCCGTTGCTACCACCTACCTCCAAGGGTTGTGATAAAGATTAAATTGGATAGAGTGCTTAGCATACACCAAGTCAGCCTTCAAGAAATGATAGTCAATTTTTATTTTGCGTATCGCATTTTCTATATATTCCATATATTCAAAATTATCAGTCTTATCTTTAAAGATACTTCTTTAATAGTCATGTTTATCTCCCCTCCACAGAAAATTCACTACTGAATTTTCATGTCTTTTGAATTGAAAACTAATATTTAATTCTGACTCATACCACAAAAAAGGGCCTTCTGCTTTAATCAGTTGTCTGAGTGACTTAGAAATTGTTTAGTCATTCCACTCTTAATTTTTTTTTAATCTTTATTGGGGAAAGTTAACTTTTATAAGAGCTCAAAATCATTTTAAATATGTATCTCCCTACATCTTTTTTTCCCTTAGATGAGTAAAACAGGAATGAGAGAAAATGTGTCTATGGCTTATAAATAACTTTTTAAAAATAACATTCCTGAGTTTAGGTCATGACTGGGAAAACTGTCACGTTGTTACTCACTGAGGAGGGGTAGGATAGAAAAGTCCCCTAGGTCCCTGATGGGAGAGGTAGTAGACAAGGGTGCCCTCTGATTTTTGCTGAAAGCAAATCTCTCATGAATGTGAAACGGGCACTGAATTCTAAACAAGAAGGAGCCTCAGCAAGCTGGTGAGAAATTACGAACCAGATCAGATAGTTCTGAACAGCAGACGAAGCCTCGCTGGCGTGTCTGCAGGGCAGCTGGTGCCGAGGGAGGCACGGAGCAAGCATCACACACTGCCTCCGCCCTGCTCGGACACTATGCTGACAGCAGCCCCCGGGCATATTTCTCTATCCTCCCTGACTCGCCCTGTCTCCCAGCCTCCCATCCACTTATTCACACTGCTCTGAGGAAATGAAAAGTAGTTCCTTCTTGCTAATACTTCTGGGTCCCTTAGTAGAATCAAAATAGATGTAACATACAAATACACTGTTTTGGGCGGAGGCTTCTGTCAGCTTTCCAAATGTTCCGTAATTGACACACTTTGAATTAGAAGAGAGCCAGTACCACTAAAACGCCCATACGCTTCATTCAGACCTCTCACAGCACTGGAGCAGTGCTGAGTACTCAGCAGGTATCGGAGGAACACATGCTGGCTCACTGAGACCCCTTTCTCTGGGTACCTGTGGTGTGGATGGTAGCTACTCCCATATGGGTTTGATGATGCTCTTCCCAAGGCAGAGCACTTCCTCAATCACCACCTCAATCATACCCCACCCCTGGCCCAAGTCCTCCTTGGGTAAGAGAAGACAACAAGGGAATTGGGTGAACTGGAAATAATAATAAACAATAACAATAATACCAACATACAACTATATTGCATTTTCAAAACACATTAATGTATTTTCTTACTTGATTTTTATAATAAGAGATAAAGCAGGGCACATTCTGTCCCTATGTGATAGGCAACTGATGACCTACCTACTATGTAAGGGAAACCAACACTTAATGACAAGGTCACAAATTTAGACAGGGAGTAGAATAGCTACAAAAATCCCATGGAAACTTCCCACAGAATTGACATGTTGCTTCAGAGTTATGTTATTGCTAAATGAGCAAATACGAAAATTCTAAAACCCACGCAATGGGTTTAAAAAGCAAATGACCAAACGAAAAACCAGTGCAGGATCATGGTTACCTGGAAGCCAATGGTTTGCAGCTCACTGTGGAGCCCATCCAGCACACGCCGTCCGTCAAAGATAAAGGCTGGCTTCAGCATTTTTTTATGAATGCGTTCATAATCCAATTCCTGTAAAGACATACCAAAGGAACAATTAGAGCATATACATGAACCCATACTCAACCCCAACTGACACTAGAACACCTCTAGAATTTTCCTTAATATCATTTCAGTCATCTCACCTTAAACATGTCCCACTCAGTGCAAATAACAACAGCATGGGCACCATCACACGCTTCATATGGATCCTTGGAAATGGTCACAAGTCGGGACACTACATGACAGCAGCAGCGGCAGCAACAAAACGGAAACAAAAAAGGAGTTATTTGAAATCACAGCAGCCCCCTTACCCACGGGGGTAAATCCCAGACCTCCAGTGGATGTCTAAAACACGGGGAGTGCTGAGCCCTGGGCATGTTTATCATGTGTTTTGGATAGGATAACCAAAACGGCTACTGACTGACTAACAGGCTGTGCACGCACGGTGTGGACATGCTGGACAAAGGGACGATTCATGTCTCTAGCAGGATGGAGCAGGACAGAGAGAGACCGCATCACACTACTCAGGATAGCACACGATTTACAGCTTATGAATTGTTTATTTCTGTAATTTTTCATTTAATATTTTCACACCGAGGTTGGCCTTGGGTGACTGAAACTGCAGAGAGTGAAACCACAGATAAGGGGGAGTACCGTGTGTATTTTAACATTACTAGGGCTGCAAGAGGAGTTGGGCATCTGACAGAGGTGGAACAGTCTGACTGAAATATGAATGGGGGTGATGACAGGGGACCTGAAGCAACCCCAAACCTTGCCGCAAAGGCATCTTTTTGGAACCTCTGGGGCTTTGTGGAATATGTTGGAAAAATCACTGGACTAACTCACAGCTGATCACTTCAAATCAAAGTTGATGACATAACACCTAATTTTAATGTAATTTTAGAGAAATGAGGTTGTCAATGATATAAATGATAAAACTGAACAACTAAAGGTTTCTAGTTTTGGGGTCTATTTTCAAAGTGAGACTCAAAGCCTTACCTTGGTCATCCTCTGAAACACCTGGATGAGAAAGATCCACGACTATTTGTTCCCTGGGTACTTTTGGATCATATATATGGAGGTGTGCACCTTCATCCATCAAATACTTGCTAATATATATACTAGAGGATTCTCTGAAGGAAAAAAAAATCAGTATTGCTAAGCTTTAAATGGCATTATATTCTAATATCAGGGAGTTTAAGATACAGGTAAGATTCTATTTCCTAAGCTGGCTGAGTAGTAAAGATATGGATGTTTGTTTTTATTCTTTAATATATATATATACATACACACACACACACACACACACACACACACACACAATTTTGTACATACGTCCACCAATCAAAAAACCAGGATAAGATGAAGAGTTGACACACTCTCAAAGGGGCAAAATATTTTCAAGAATTGATACCTCGTATCACCAGTGTCCTTTTTGAATGCAAATCCCAAAATAGCTATCTTCTTATCAGTCACTGTATTAAACAGACTGTCTATGATTCGGGAAGCAAACCTCCTCCTCTGGTAGTCATTCATGTCTATGACCTGAAATTACACATACCATTGTGCAAGACTGTTTAAAAGAGGTGCAACCTATAGCATACATTACTCAGAGTTTTATGGTGATTGCTATTGTATGAATACAAGGCTTACACATCAACAGGAGGCAAAGATTAACCAAACTCTAGTGTCCTCAGATTTAAAAATAAAAGAATCACCTATCCCCTTCTTTAAAGCCATCCTGAAAATTTTCAATTTCATTTGGATTGATTTTCCACGTATCAGGCTGGGATGGATGCAAAAATGGGGAGAACAACTAAGTGTTAACTCTTATTTTTATTATTATTATTATTATTTATTATTTTTTTTTTTTTGAGACAGAGCCTCACTCTGTTGCCCAGGCTAGAGTGCCGTGGCGTCAGACTAGCTCACAGTAACCTCAAACTCCTGATACTCCAGCCTCAGCCTCCCAAGTAGCTGGGACTACAGGCATGTGCCACCATGCCTGGCTAATTTTTTCTATATATATATTTTTAGTTGTCCAGATCATTTCTTTCTATTTTTAGTAGAGACGGGGTCTCGCTCTTGCTCAGGCTGGTCTCGAACTCCTGACCTTGAGCGATCCACCTGCCTCCGCCTCCCAGAGTGCTAGCATTCTAGGTGTGAGCCACCGCGCCCGGCCTAAGTGTTAACTCTTGAGAGCATTTGCGGTCCAGCTCTGAGACCAGCCTAAGTAAGCCACATCGCAAACAGTATTCTCCTCAGCCTACTTTTCCAACCCTACGGAAGCAAGGCTGTAAGCAAACCCCAAAGTACTCCTTCACATGCTTATACCCCAACATTCACCAAAATTCAGTTTGAGTAAAAAGTGGACAGGGAACAGTCAACATGCAGACTTATAGCTGTCTCTAGATGAACCATAATGCCACAAACATTTGAAAAGTTTTAAACTAAATGTTATAAGAGTCTCTGATCATCTCACTTGTTAAATTTAGGTTGGTCACCAGGAAGCATTAAGAAATAGACTTTCTGTAAAGGCTCTAAGCTTCTAGGGGCCATCTCAAACCTTGAGAGCTTGGAATGTAAGCCCAAAGTTTTGGAAAATCAAGACTTCACCTGTATTTTTCACACAATGAACAGTAAGATAAAGCCATCATGCTGGATTGACTGAAATGACACTAAGAGTGTATGCTTTCCCTAAAAAATGTTCATTTCCTTAGATTCCCTCCCATATCTATTGCTGAAATCTGAAAAATTACAAACTCAGTGGAAATGTATTTGGGAAAGGCACATATCCTGGCTAGTACCTTGGGCAAATTACTTAACATCTCTAAGTGTCAATTCCCTCATCTAAATATGGGAGTAACGTTCATGATGAGGGCTAAATGAGACACTACATGCAAAGTGCCCAAAAGAGTACCCGGTACAGGTTAAGCAAGCATCCAATAAACATTAACTCTATTCCCTAGAGCTCATTCAATGCTTCCAATTTGGGAAGGGTTTCTAATTTTAGCTCTGTGAATCTGAAAAGAACTAAACAAATATCAACAAATACAAATCACTTGAAAGCAATATAGGTTCTTCCTTTATTTTGATTTTATGCCTTTCAAGATGGAGAATTATAATTAAGGAAAATAGTTCTTACTTTACTCAGGAAGCAAATTTAGTTATAATATTAGAAGAAAAACTGGTTTATCAGAAACTTCCATCACAGTTGATTAGCAAGAAAGAATTAAAAACACAGAAACTCAATAATTAAACCTAAAATAAGCCAACTGAATATAATAATGATTGAGTACCTGGAATAAATAAATTCCATCAAAAACAAAACATTACACAGAGGATGACGTGTTTAATAAGAAGGTAGACAGAAATTATAACTATAAAGATCAATACCTGCTGCCAATAACGAGCTACTTCAGGCAAATTCAGAGCCTCACAGAGATAAACCAAATTCAGAACGTCTTTTTGGAAGCAGCTCCCACCAAAACCTGAGGAAAGAAAAAAAATCAAGAGAATATTTTCATGTAAGAACCAGACAACTGAATCACATGACAAATTTCTTTATAGTAAATTACTACATCCAAGAGCCTATACTAAGATTTCTTTTTTTTCTGTTTAGACAAGGTCTAAAAAGACAAGGTCTAAACTCTAGCCTGTTGCCCAGGCTAGAGTGCAGTGGTATCATCGTAGCTCACTGTAACCTCAAACTCCTGATCCTCCTGCCTCAGCCTCCCAAGTAGCTGGGACTACAGGCTTGTGCCACCATGCCCAGCTAAGTTGCTCAGGCTGGTCTCGAACTCCTGGCCTCAAGTAATCCTCCTGCCTTGGCCTCCCAGAGTGCTAGGATTACAGGCATGACCCACCATGCCTGGCCAAGATATTTTAATAATAAAATTCAGATGTTGGAAAATTAGTGGGTCTATAAATTATTTGAAATTTACAGGCCACTGATCAACTCTTTAAGTAATTTCTAAATAATTTTCTAACTAAAGTTTCATTATAGCTACATTTGACTTTTTGTTTTGTTTTCTTTTACCTTCAAATTTTTTCTCATTCATCTGGTATGACCACCCCACATCACTTACTCTAGCATAGGGTCAGCAAAACTTTTATGGTACAGGGCCGAATAGTAAATATTTCATTCTTTGTGGGCCACACTGTGCCTGTTGCAACTATTCAACTCTGCCGTTGTAGCTCAAAAGCAGCCATAGACAATATGTAATCAATGGGCATGGCTATGTTCCAGTAAAACTCATTTAGAAAAACAAGTCGTGGGCTGGATTTTGCTCTGTTGTGGTGCAGTATGCAGTATTGCGCACTGCTCCAAAGTATGGGCTTTGGAGTCAGAAACACCTGGCCACTCATTAATTGTATGACTTTGAGCAAGTTTACAAATTTCCCTGAGTCTGAATTATCTCTGAAAAGGAAATAACAGCATCTTCCTAATAGGTTATAAGGATTAAATGAGATATAAAAAGTGCTGGTACAGAACCTGACAAATAATATGCCTTCAATAAATAGTAGCTATTTTTATTAAATGATAGCTAGAAGAAAACATTAAAAAGAAAGATATAAAAGGCCAGGAAAACCAACATTGGGAAATGACATACAGCCCCATAAGTACTGGAAGGGCTACCTATGTATCGCCCAATCTGTAAAAGATTCTATTCACCTTTATGCCAACTTTATTAACTTATATATCAAAAAATACAGTCCATTCTCATTATTTGTAGTAGTTATGTTCTACAAAGTCACCACAAACACTGAATTGGCTAATATCAAGGCATTGCTTTTACGTGAAATACAGGGTTGGCTTCCTGCAAGCTTCTGTTCACAACATTTTTGTCAAGTGATCAATATGTAACCTTGTTCTACATGTGTTTCTGTTTAAAGACACCTTATTTAATATATACTATTGATTCTTAACAACAAATCACTGCCGTCAGCACTATAACTCATGCCTGAACGAAGCTTATCAAACATGCACATTTTCTCTGTAAGGCACATGGCAGCCTTCTTGTGCTTAGGATCACTAGACAGCACTTCAGCAATCTACCTGGAGACCATTATAAGCAGCAAAATCATCAACACCAAGCACAAAAATGTGAAAAACATGGCTATCAAAAGACCACAGAAAGGACACTTGTCTGTAAGCATTGCGTTGTTTGACTTCAACTGGCTCAGATGTGCATCAGGTGACTCAAATTTTTCACTACTTCGTGCATGTCCGAGAGTGACCATGACAGCACTGAGGGTATTGATTTGGGAGTTACAAATAAATTTTGGTGAGCAGGCAAATTCACAAATTCAGACTCCACAAATAGTGAGGATTGACTATTTCACCAGGCCACATTTCCAAAGATACATTAGTAGGAAAAACAAACTATAGGGACATTTTTTTCCTACTTGCTTAAAATAAGCTGTTACTTGAGTTATTTGCGGTCTCTTATTCTTTCTAAATGTTCTAACTATATACTAATTTCTTCCTCCTAAAACACTAAACTGTTTATCCTACTGATCAATCAGTAATTACTAAATAATATAAGTAATTATTTCCTTGCTTAGAAAGTCCCTGGTATTGACTGAGGATGCCTTTGGTGCTCAGAAAAACAAAAAACAAAAACAAAAAGAAAGTCTCTGGTAGGTTGAAGACCACACATATAATGCAATCTTTTTTTTCCCCCAAAGGATGTTAAGTTAAAAAAAGACTTCCTTAAAGTTAAAGACCTAGAAAAATGAACCCATTTTATGTAGAGAAAAATTTTAATTTACCAACACTGGCTTTTAGAAACTTATTTCCAATTCTCTGGTCCATTCCAATGGCTGTTGCTACCTCTTCTACATCAGCTCCTGTTGCTTCACACAGGGCACTTATAGAGTTAATGCTGCTGATTCTCTGGGCAAGAAAAGCATTTGCTGCCTTTAAAAAAAAAAAAAAGCAGAGGGGGAAATATGATGAGCTAAAACAGCAACTTTACATATCTGGATTATATTTCATTGAGTTGATGCAAATTACTGAAAGATATAAAAGATACTGATGGGCTCAATTTGAGAAGACAATAGATGGGTTGGTAAGGGAAAATGTTTTAAATTAGAGCAGAGAAATGATTAAGAAGAAGGGTAAAAGGAGGGAAACAGCAATAAAATACAAATTACTATTTTAATGTACCCTCCATCTTATCTTACAATTTATCAAAATTTTGGTATTTTCTAGAATATTTTATGCCCTGATATTTGATACCCCTTGTGAAAACTGTTTCATAATTTAAATGTGCAAGAATATTATCTTCAAAAGCATAACTTTTTATTAAGAAAATATCTATATAGCTCATCAGGTTATAAGACAAATAAAAACTTGGTTTTAAATTTAACAAGAGTTGAATGCTATGTACTAACCAGTTTGGAAAGCTCTGAAGACCAAGTGTTAGTGGTGAGGATTTTTTCTCTGGGAACCCAGTGCTCATATACAGCACACAAGGCCTGCACAGCTCTCTGGCCTTCTGGGGTTTCATCCCCTCCAATCAGAACTCTGTCTGGGTTCTTTAGGTCCTTGATGGCCGTTCCCTCTGCCAAGAATTCAGGGTTGGACAGCACCTGGAGTCCCAATGCAAAGAAAAGTTTTAAGTTTTAAGCTAGAATTCATTACTGGCAACTTATTTACATAAGAATAACCAGGTTCCAATCGTCCATCTTTTTATACCTGTAAATTCAAGTTGGGTTTTGTGTTCGCATCAAATATGCGACGAATACTTTCTGCTGCCCGCACTGGAACCGTGCTTTTCTCAGTCACAATTTTGTACCCATTTGAGTTTTGTACAATGCGTCTAGCACAAGCTTCAATATACTTCAGGTCTGCTGCACGGCCTTTCCCCATTCCATAGGTTTTTGTTGGTGTATTCACCTGATGAAAGTATATGGGACAAAGAACACAGTACCTGTGACACAGACTGTGATTTTAAGATATACCCTGAACTACCAATTAACTAGTCAAGTGGGAAGTTAACTATCATCAGTAGCCCTTATTTAATTCTCTATTAGTTCCATGGAAATAATATATTTTATAAATATAATCACCAGAAGAAATAGCTTGAAGCATCTGAAAAACTCATTTAATACATTTTTGTTGAGAAGCTATATACATGCCATATACCAGCACAGGCGGATTCCAAGCTAAGCCCTAGAGACATAAGTGAATGAGATAGTTCTCATCCTAAAGGACTTCAGAATTTGAAATTAAAGGTAAACTTTCTCTATTATATGTAATATATTATCATGATCTGTAAAAATGAACTTTAAACTCCTCTCTTATTACCCTTTTTTATAACCCTATATTAACAGCTTTTAAAAATGTTTGCAGTATATCATTCACAAATGCCTTCTTAGCTAATTAAAGCTAGACATTACCTAGCATCTTTAGGGTACAGAATACCATGTAAACAAATACTTTCAAATAGGGAAAAAAAAAGTCATGAGCCCAGAGTCCAGGTATTTAGGTTTTGACTTCGCTGTAGCATATAACCTTGGGGAAGTGTGGCTGCCTCTGCCTCAATGACGTCATGCGAAAATAAGGATAGCATGTTCATTAAAACTAATACATGAGTGTTATAATGCTCTGACAAAAATGAAAGTGATCTGAAAAGTCTAAAACTTAATGGTAATAGGAATTATTTTTTAACTAACAGTAAGTAGCACCAATTCTCTTCTCTTGATGAGCTTATAACCTAATGGGAGACTAAATAAAGGAACCAGCCAAAATAAATCAAAACTTGAAGACTGAGTTGAGATGTGAACAGCAGGAGAAAAAAGCTCTTTACATGCATGGAACAATGTAGGGCGAGGTGGGGAAATGGAGTACAGAAGGGCAAAGACAGCTAATGGGGTAAGGTGAAACTGGCTGAAGATGGGAGATGATCAGACAGCTTCCCCTGACAAAGAGCTCTAAAAGAATAGCTGAAAACTGATTCCTACAACATGATTCCTGTCTGGAATTTGCTTAAAAATAATCTGGGGCAGGAAGGAATGGAGAGAAGTAGTAAATGAAACAAAGTCAGTCATGATAATTGTTGATGATGGAGAATGGGTAAATGGGGGGTCATTATATTATTGTCTTAATTTTTTGAATAAATTTGATATTTTCCATGATGAAAAGTATACAACAAGCAAACAAAAAAATGACCCAGAGAATAATGAGTAGATTGTCAATTATACAATAATAAATTAACCTAGCAGGTACACAAAATAATTGCTTGGAAAGATTCAGGGCAGCTCAGGCTGGATCAGCAGAGAGGCAAGTGTAAAATCAGCTATTTGTATCAGACCTCCTGCTCAGCGAGGAGGATCCCTTGAGCTCACCTGGGAATCTTACCACTCAAAGCTTTTTGAGACAGTCTCGCTGTTGCCCTGGGTAGAGTGCAGTAGAGTTCAGTAGTGTCATAGCTAACTGCAACCTCAAACTCACGGGCTCAAATGATCCTCCTGCCTAGCCTCTGGAGTAGCTGGGAGTGCAGGCGTGCACTACCGCACCTGGCTAATTTTTCCTATTTTTGGTAGAGACGGGGTCTCACTCTTGCTCAGGATGGTCTCGAACTCCTGAGCTCAAGCAGTCCTCCCGCCTCAGCCTCCAGAGTGTAAGGATTACAGGCATGAGCCACTGCACCTGGCCCTAAGATAACTTCTTAAGTTGTTTTTATTTTTTATTTCCTAACCCACTGTACCATAGCATAATTTCCTTCCTTCTTTCCTTCCTTCCTTCCTTCCTTCCTTCCTTCCAGACAAGGTCTTACTCTGTTGCCCAAGCTAGAGTGCAGTGGCACAATCATAGCTCACTGTAACCTCAAATTCCTGGGCTCAAGTGATCCTCCTGCCTCAGCTTCTCGAGTAGCTAGGACTGTAAGTGTACGCCACCATGCCTGCCTAATTTTTAAATTTTTTTGTAGAGATGGGTTCTTGCTATGTTGTTCAGGCTAGTCTCAAACTCCTGGCGTCAAGTGATCCTCCCACCTCGGCCACCCAAAGTGTTGGGAGCCACCTCGCCCAGCCAATAAGGTAACTTCCTGATTTTCTCCAAGTATCTTGCTACTCCAAAATATTTTCTCATTTTTCTTATGCTTCTACCCTAACTTTCTGCAAGTTTAAATAGGCGATGGGTAGATGAATCACAGAAGTTGCATCAGTTTCTCTGAAGAGATTAAGAAGGCAAAAAGAGGGACTGAATTCTTAACACAGTTTTACCACTGGCTTTGTTACCACTTGCATGAACACGTTTGGAGTTCACATATCCTCGCAGCATTGGTTTTGAATCGCCAATCAGAAAACAACTCCTTAGTCAACAACTTATAATAATTAACAACATATATAAACAATTCAACAGCATCTACCCTCTATAAACCCCATTGTTGTTTCTTTCCTTTATCGCATGGGACTCTGTCAAAGCTCACACCACTGACTTTCTCTTTATTCCCTAAGGCCATAGGGTCTTGAATCCTGTAACACTCTGGCTCAGTTGGTGATAGCTATACCACCACATACGGAATATTTGAGTAGATGGTTACTAATACAGCAAGAAATAAGTGGCCTTGGTTCATATATTGGATAATTAGAGTTTAATCCCAAGAGTTGGTTCAATTTTTTTCATTATAAAGGTACAACAGTTGAGCCATATTATGAGTTGAAGGTTTCCGTGGGCTAGCCTGATAACCTAACCAACACATGCCAAGTTCCAAACAATTAATTTAAAATGACTTTAGGAGCCAGGCACAGTGGTTCACGCCTACAGTCCTAGCTACTTGGGAAGCTGAGGCAGAAGGATCACTTGAGCCCAGGAGTTTGATGCTGCAGTGACCTATGATCATGCCACTGCACTCCAGCCTGGGCAACAGAGAAAGACATCCCCCTCCACCCTCTACAAAAATTAAAATATAAATAATAAAGGAATTAATACATATACTATCAACACATGTACTCACATGTTACTAGCATTTCCTAGTTCTAGATCTCAGATTAGAACTTTCTTTGAGTTTACTTGTTCAGTGACTTGAAATGTTATATTTGACAGATGATTACGGTGTTTGGTGAACCACTGGAAAAAGGGATAACCAAAATTCAAATGGACAACTTTATACAAAGCAATTTTGTAGCTTAATACCAAAAGACTTATTATTAAAGTATAATGAAACTTTTATATAGATAGGAATACATTAAAATTCACATGCAAAGGAAAATACTTACAGAAATAAATACAAGATCAGCTTCTTTGATGGCATCATCAATATTGGTAGAAAAAAATAGATTTTTTCCTCGACAAGATTCTACCACTTCTTTTAGTCCTGGCTAGAAAGAAAAGAGAAAGGAATTGTACATACAGTTTACCAGTAATACGAGATAACCTAATAGTATTGAATTACATTTGTTAAAGTGAAAGGTTATATTGTAATTTAAAGGTCTAGATTGCTCTCAAATAACATCTCTGTAGAAAAGTAAAGGGTCATATACTAAAGGTCATAAGTGTTCATTATATAACATTACTAAATAAAGCAAAATCGAACTTGCCACAATCAGAGCACTCCCTCGTTTTAATGCTTTGTCATTGTTTGCCATGTATCTGACTGTTTAAGGTTAACTATTAACTCTGAGTATCAATACAAATTTCAGAAAATTCAAGGTCCTCTTGTGATTTCAAGCAAACATATGATTTGCACTGTCATCATGAATACAGATTTTTACACCCAATAATTCAGGCCATACAACTGGCTGTAAAGGCAATATTTACTCTATACATACATACATAAATAAATAAATATTTTTCTAAGTCCTATTGTATGAAATCCTTTTATTGAACATTTTTATTACTTTTTCTCATCAATTTAACAAGAGATATATTTATGTTAAGAATATTAAGGGGTACAATGCCACTTACCAAGTATTCTTACAAAAAAAAAAAAAAAAAAAGCAAGCCTAAATCTGATCAGACCTTTCCTCTAAGTCTATCAATTTACATGAAATAAAGGATATAGAAGAGTAAGTTTGGAAACCTCAAGGGTACTCAGTCAGCAAAATCCAGGCCAGGCGTGGTGATTCACGCCTGTAATCCCAGCACGTTGGGAGGCCAAGGTGAGAGGATCACTTGAGCCCAGGAGTTCAAGACCAGCCTGGGCAACATAGTGAGACCCTGTCTCTACAAAAAAATAAGAAAAATTACGCAGGTATGGTGGCATGCGTCTGTAGTCCTAGCTACTTAGGAGGTTGAGACAGGAGAATTACTTGAACCCAGGAGTTTGAGGCTGCAATGAGCTATGATCACACCCCTGTACTCCAGCCTAGGT
>NW_012146412.1:1242009-1243344 GCF_000956105.1 Propithecus coquereli | reverse complement strand
AGAGCGAGACTCTGTCTCAAAAAAAAAAAAAAAAGAAAGAAAAAGAGAGCTAAAAAATGGGACCCAGATAGGTCAGTAAAATAGAAGCATATTTTCCTAACTATACATTTTCTAAATTCACAGAAATTTTGAAATTCTGATTAAACAAGTTTGTGGTACTAAACTCTAAATATGAAAGATGCCGTTTATCCATTTAAGGTGTACCTGATATAAGTATAATAAAATCCAAAAATATACTGAACTTATATTAATATTACAATAAACAACCACGGTTTTATTTTATTTTTACAGAATACCACTTTTTAACCTTACTATGATAAATGGTAATGATACTAACAGGCAAAATTAGAAAATAGAGAAGAAAAAAAATTACTCATAATGTTACCATACTACTACAATCATTATTAATATTCTCATATACTTATTTCCAGTCATTTTTCCTGGACATACTTGACATAATTATAATTTTAATGTCCATAACTTTTGTATCCAGATTTTTTCATATCATTTCTTATCAGTTGCAGTCATAGATTTTTTTCATTAATAGTACATACAAAATTATTTAATAAAGATAGTAAGAAAACAAAGAACATAAGAACAAAGAATTGTTTAATATGTTTACCTCATAAATAGGAAGTGTAGGTGAATTCCATGCATTGATTCTTGACTCATTGACATCGACAACTGTTACCCTAATTTCAGGGCACATATGAGCAATGACACTACATGTGGGTCCTCCAACATAGCCTGCACCGATGCAACAGATCTTCTTAATTTCAAACATGATTGTACTAGAAGGGAAACAGTAAGACTTTTAGTATTGAAAACAGAAAATCTGAAGAAATCCCATTGTACATTCATCACACTTTATAAATGCTGTCAAGGTAACAGATATCTGGAAAAATTTCCTACATTCACTCATAGGAATTATAAAAATAGTGATAAAAAATAACATTCTAATTGAATGACCTAGCCTGTTCTCAGACTAGCAAGAAACATATGGAAAAAATTATAGTAACTGATATTGCTGGAGAGGAGACAAAAAGATTATAATGACCTAATATTTAGAAAGTCAAGAGGCAAAATAAATCCTCACTTTGGCCTCTAATACACTAGGACAACTTTGTTTGCTGAGGGAAACATACCCGTGGGGTGAACATACCCGTGCAATTCTTGCTCAAATGAATGTTTTTTTTTTTTTTTGAGACAGAGTCTCACTGTGTTGCCCGGGCTAAAGTGCCATGGGGTCATCCTAGCTCACAGCAACCTCAAACTCCTGGGCTCAAGCGATCCTCCTGCCTCAGCCTCCCGAGTAGCTGGGACTACAGGCATGCG
>NW_012146412.1:1239957-1241914 GCF_000956105.1 Propithecus coquereli | reverse complement strand
AAAAAAAAAAAAAATCAGCAAAATCCAGATTGAAAATTTTTATAGGATAAAGAAATTGGTTTCTTCAACCAATAAACTAAAGAGAAAAAGAGAGAGAGAGAAAAGAGTGGGAATTAACTAACGTGGGCTTAAAAGACACGTAAGTGGTATCAATCTATTATAATGTATGGATCTTTCTTGGATCCTGATTCCAGTCAACTGTGGGGGGAAGAACACATATAAGAATTCCTGATAGTAAGAAATTTTTGTTAAGTTTTTTAGTAGTGATGTGGTGATGTGCTTATGTTTAAAAAAAGAATTATCTTTTAGAGACACATAATGAAATGTTTATGTATGAAATTATAAATAAACAGGATGGTGGTAGTTGGGAGGAGGGACTGGCCATGCTGATAATTGCTGCAACAAGGTGATGAGTACATGAAGATTCACTGCACCGTTACTCTGCTTTCATTACATGCTTGAAATCTTCCATAATAAAAAGCAAAAACAAAACAGACCTAAACCACTGAGACTTACTCTTCTTGGGGAAGAAGCTTCAAATAGTATCTACAACATTATGGGTATTTAGAAAAAACAATCTATATAGCAAAGTGAAAGCCACTTCAGGGGCCACAGGTCTAGAATTATATCCAGAGGCAATTCCCTTTTCTTCATGGTTCTGAGGCGTTTTAACATAAGCAATTGGAGGAAGGAAGTGTAAAATATAAACTCAAATTTCCATTAGTTTGATTAACATCTATAACAGAACAAGCAAAATATATGAACCACAACAACCACAAATATGATGTCACCAATCACAGTAACAGGTTTCCTTGGTTATTTTGACTAGGTTCTAAAAAATGACAGAAAAGTTTACACAGTTGGGGTTTTTCAGAGAACAAGATTTAATTTAGTCCTATATATAATATCTATCTATTTAGAGACAGGGTCTCACTCTGTCTCCCAGGATGGAGGGCAGTGGTGCAATCATAGCTCACTGCAACCTCAACCTCCTGGGCTCAAACAATCCTCCTGTCTCAGCCTCCTGAGTAGCTAGGACTATCTGTGTGCATCATCAAGCCCGGCTAATAATTTCCTACTATTTAAATTAAAGTAATTAAAATCAGAGCAATACAGAATTTATATACCTATAAGACCTCAAAATGAAGTTACATAATTCTACTATAGGTTCTATATCAGATTCATTATGTAATTATCAAACTGGTATGTAGACTTTACATGGTACTTTTTATGGAAGAGCTCAAATCCTTTCACAGGTAAAATTATCTTTCATTTTACTCAGAAAAAAAAGCAAATTATCCATTTTGTTTTTTTAAAAAGTAGTTATTGCTTTTTTTATGAACAAAGTTAGGGCCAGTTGCCGTGGCTCACGCCTAGCACTTTGGGAGGCTGAGGTGGTAGGATCGCTTAAGGCCAAAGAGTTCAAGACCAGCCTGAGCAACATATTGACACCCTGTCTCTACAAAAAATAGAAAATTAGCTGAGTATGGTGGCATGTACCTGTAGTCCCAGCTACTTGGGAGGCTGAGGTAGGAGGATCACTTGAGCCCAGGAGTTTGAGGTTGCAGTGAGGTATGATGATGTCACTGTGCTCTACCTGGTGCAACAGAGCAAGACCCTATCTCAAATAAAAAAGTTATGGCTGGGCATGGTGGCTCACGTCTATAATCCTAGCTCCCTAGGAGGCTGAGGCGGGCGGATCATTTGAGCTCAGGAGTTCGAGACCAGCCTGAGCAAGAGCAAGACCCCGTCTCTACTAAAACAATAGAAAGAAATTAGCTGGGCAACTAAAAATATATATAGAAAAAATTAGCCAGGCATGGTGGCGCATGCCTGTAGTCCTAGCTACTAAGGAGGCTGAGGCAGTAGGATTGCTTGAGCCCAGGAGTTTGAGGTTGCTATGAGCTAGCCTGACACCATGGCACTCTAGCCTGGGCAACAGAGCGAGACTCTGTCT
>NW_012146412.1:1233292-1238592 GCF_000956105.1 Propithecus coquereli | reverse complement strand
TTTTAGTAGAGACGGGGTCTCGCTCTTGCTCAGGCTGGTTTCGAACTCATGAGCTCAAACAATCCGCCCGCCTCGGCCTCCCAGAGAGCTAGGATTACAGGCGTGAGCCACCGCGCCCGGCCTTCAAATGAATGTTGATGTACAAACTTGAGTTTACAACAGGTTTAGACTAAGATGATATATATTAAGATTAGTTTCACAGTCCAGAATTGGCCTCTGATATTATATTCCTTACACATTTAATTTTGCTACAGCAGTTTATTTTTAGGTACTGGACAATGATCTCAAACTCTATTTCAACTTTAATCAGAAACCATGAGATGGTCTACGGCCATACCACCCCGAACGTGCCCGATCTCGAAACTAAGCAGGGTCGGGCCTGGTTAGTACTTGGATGGGAGAAGTCATGATATCGTTTAAGAAAAGTAATTTCTGTAATCACCAAAGCTGTTACACAGATTTTAGTAGGTTTTCAAAAGCCATTAGGTGAATTGATTTACACCAATCAAATTTACAAGGAACTGATTTATATATAAGAATGTCTACTTATCCATTTTAATGAGAACAACTGTCAAACTGATCAGATTCTTAGAATTTTAGTCCTTGTCAAGATCTCAAACATCATCTAATCTAACCCATTCATGGACTCCAGACAGAAGAAAAATGGAAATCAGAGAATTTAAGAATTTGTTAGTATACTCCCGCATGGATCAGAGAAGGTACCCTGAAAGGCTGGCCTAATTTGAATGCCTGGCAAGAATTATGAAAAAAGATATACACAAAGCACATAATTAAGATTATCTAATTACCTTTGGCCTGAATCAAACAATGTTCTGAATTTTCATTTGGTTCTCTAGACAGACTTTCCTACTGGAAGAGAATGAGCTGACTAATCCATACAAACATCCAGGAATACTTGTAGCCTCACTGTATTAATATACAACTAATCTGGCTTATGAATCAAAGTTTAGTGGTCATAATTAGCAGATATCAACTTATAAAGTCTGATCCCTAATAACTTTCTAAAAACTACAAAAAGAAAGAAAATTTTAGTAAAATAAACAGAATTTGGAATCATATGATTCCATTAAAGAAAGCAATATTCTTAGCAATATGAAAGAAATTTTTAAAAATTATTTGTTTTGAGTAGGTAATACATTCATATTGTTTAAATCTGTTATAACAATTCATACACAAGAAGTCTCACTCCCATCCCTTCCTTCTCTACTTTGCTACCCCCTATTTTCCTTCCACAAGCAACTCCTCTGTTTCTTGTGTATTCTCCCAGCTACCAGTAAATACACATATATATTCTAATAATCTCTTCTTTCTAAGTTCAAGAGATAGAATACCATATACACCATCGACACCTGAGTCTTTTCATTTAATTAAAACCAGTATATCTAGAATACCTAAAAAGTAGAAGTTCAAAGTAATGTTGGACTAGAGGATCTTCCAGGGTTACCACTTAAATCCCATAGCCAAGAGGTTATTAGGGCTGTCATGGCAGCCTAGACCCTCAATCTCAACCACGTTCTGCTAACATTCGTACTATAAACATAGACTGAATGTCTACTTCAGTGCAGCTCCTTGCTTGATGCAGCTCCTCCTGGGCTTAAAGAGTTCATAGTTTAATAAGGCACACCCAGACTAATAGTTCTTATTCGCTGCTGCTCAGTGCTATACCCTCAACACCCAGAATGGCAGCCTCTCAATAAATATTAGTTGAATGAATAACTCTCTCAAAGGGCCTCTCTTTTTGAGGTGACGACTTCTGTGTAACTATCTCTAGTCCAGATGGCAGATCATAGTATTTCTGCAGTGATTTTATCATGTTCTTTTCTTGAGCTACCTAAAGAACTTCAGCATGTTTCCCCAGTTACTTCTTATCCACTTTGAGACATATTTCAGCTTAATTTATGTACATTAGCTGGGGTAGATTACTCATGTCAGGTGGACCTATATTATAAAACTCCATGTGTTTTAGGACTTCATTTTGGGTATCCTTACCCATACTTTCATATGAAATCTGGCTTATAGATGATAATGGGAAAATTACTGAAGCTGGATGTATAATCTGTGCGAGTCCAAATAAATGGTCGCCTGGAAGTTTCAATAAAATCCTTAATAAACTTTTATAGAGTTTGATACAGTGTTAGTGATACACCTTGCATGACATAGATGTCTTCCAATTCCCTTTTCTATTTCTACTTTTATGTACCCTCTTCTGGCCCTCTATTGTGTTGTCAGAGAAATGGGAGTGTTTCCTTACTAAACACATGATTTTGAAATGAGTTTTATCTGTGTATTTTGGGAAAGACACAACAAACCAAATCATTCCAAAACTGTTCTTCATGTAAAATTTCAAAAATTCAAATAAACATTTCAACCTAGAAGATGTCACTAAAAAATAATGAATGCCCTTTAATAATCTAAACAGAATATAATCCTTCCACACAACCCCTCTTCAGCATACTCTGCATAGGTTCCCAGCAGCTAAACAATGGGCATCATAGCTGGATACATCAACTTCACACATCATTTTAGTCATTACCAGAAGTTAAATACTAAAGATGCTTGACCAGAGAAAAATGTATAATCAGTAAAAAAGCCAGTATTAACTTTATATTTAAAGGGCATCATGTAAAGCTGGGGAAATAACAAGAGGAAAGATGGAGTATGCTTATTAGTTATAGATTTTATTTTAGAAAAAGGGAGTACAGCAATGGGAGAAGAAATGAGAGGCTTTCAACTCAGTTGTCTACTGCCTACCTTAAACTAGATAGAGGCTGGGTACTAACAAGCAATCGCGGAGCGGACAGTCAGCTCTTTCATTTCCAGAACCCCTGATGAAACAGACCAGACTACTGTTCCGAAAAACTCAAAGACTCACTGTGTCTTTGAGGTCAGTCGATGGACAGCTACTTCTCTGTATATCCATGAATAGCTCCCTACCAGTGAACACGTCTTTCACACGTATCAGAATTCCCTACCCTACTCAATTATCTTCCTACATACATAGGACGTATAATTTTTCAAGATCTCACACAAACATGGTCTTCTGAAGCACCCAAGAAAGGCCTTCCGTGGCATGAAATAGAGCCGCTATGGTGTGGTGGCCAACAAGACTCCAGGACAGCCCAGAAAACATCACGATAGTCTCAGGACTTCGCCCTCAAACGGGCTTCCTGGCTTCGTTTTCTCTCTGGTTTCGTAAGAGGCGAGGCCACAAAAAACACAGCAGCCCCCTAGGTAAGCAGACCCTCAAACACAAACAAAAGACTATGACTCTGAGACCAAACTGCGGTCCCTACCAAGAGAACCGCTTCCTTCGGTGGGCATGCAGCTTTCTGAGGCAGCGGGGAAATCTCGTCTGTTCCAAGTCAGAAAGTGGGTAAAAGCAGAAGGAGAAAGGGCTTGAAGACTCACGAGTCTTGAATAAAAAGCTCGGACTATCCCATCCCCAGGGCAGCAGATCCAAAATACGATTCCCGCCCTGAGCCCAAAAGAGGGAAGCCCGGGACCGAGCGCAGAGAACAGCCGAGAGCAGCGCGCACACCCCCGGCCCGCTCCCTCCACATCCCGCCAGGACCCAGCAGCATCCCCACGGGGCGGCGAGGCCAGTCCGGGAAAGGCGCTTACCCACTTCCAAGCACCGAGCGCGGCGGCCGCTGTACCCCGAACGCTCGGACCGCACCTTCCTCCGAGCCGAGCTGTCGCAGCTTCTGCACCCACGCCCTGCTCCGCCTGACCTCCCCTCACTGCACGCCCCTCCCTCAGGCTGCCAAAAGCCGCACCCCGAGTCCCGGGCCTGAGCCCGTCTTTAAAGGCTTCTGCCCGAGAAGGCGGAGGTTTCATTCCCCCGCAGCCAGGGCCTCCTGGACTCTGCCCTCAGCCGCTTCTCTGCTCCTCCTCCCGCCACACCAGGCCCAAAGCCCGGCCCCCATTTCCTTCTGGGCGCAGGGACGGGGGGGTACGAGGGGCACGGGGGGAGGGGTTAGCTGTGGCGGGGAGGGGGCGGCCCCGCCTCTGACCAAACTGGGCGAATCCGCTCGGGCCAGCTCAGCGGCCCCGCCCCTGCCGCGAGCGGCGTTGGGCGGGGCTACGTGTGCGGCGGGCCCTCTAGGCCCTGGGATTGGGGCTCCGAGCGCTTCAAGGTTCCTTACTAGCTGACCTGGCAGTCGGGAGGCTGGGTCTTGTGGTCCAGCCCTGGCCCTGTGGACCCGTCCTGGCTGAAGCGGGGACCTCGTGAGCGCTAGGTCATCCAAGCTGTACGGCTGCGGTGTACAGGGCGGGTTGCGGGCCGAGACGACCGGAAGGTCCTGGCCCCCTTTCCGGTCTCTTCAGCACCCTGGAACGCTGCCCTAGGTTTTCAGCCCCCGCGACCCTACGGGTCGGTCCCGGCAGACGTATTACTCCCCTGCCACACCCGCTTGGACCCTAGGTCGGCCGCACCCTCCAGGCCAGCGACCCAAGGTTTAGTCAGATCCCTCCTGACCCGCTGCTTCTGGGAACGAGGCGCCTCACGTCAGGAGGATGCTGAGTTCCATCATGACTGGACCAGTCAACGTCCCCGCCTTGGTCCCTGACAAAAGAAGCGGAACACCCACGCCCTCCTGGCAGACTTCCCAGAGATACTCCTGCGGCCAAATTCGGGATTTGGGATGTCTGTGCATGATATGAGGCAGAGATTATGCAACATATAAATGCCATGTGTGAGCAAGAGTAAAATTAACGCATGGAGCTTGCCCACTTTTAATGTGCAGAGCAGCTGTGTTCCTCTCCTTCACCCCTCTGAGATTGTGTTCAGCCTCAAATGTAAGAAGAAAAAAGCCACGCTCAGTCGTGGAATTTATTTATCTCATTAAGAATTACATCAGGTAGCATGTACTTTAAGTCAAAGAGTATTTTAACCTATGTCATGAGGAAAGTGCTTAGGCATTTATAAAGGCACATCAAATCCCATACAGATTGCTGTTTTCTTGATAGGTTCTTGACGGCAACTTTAAGAAAGTTGGATGTTGATTAAACATAGTTTGTTGTGGATTGTAGAAAGTGTGATAGGCTATATAAGCTTTGTACATTCTATGCAGTTCATGTTATTTGCTTTTTTCACTCTTGTTCTCTCGTAAGTGTACAGTAGAATTTTCCATAGTCTATAATGCGATATCGTAACAGATTGAATGCAAAAGTAGATATGAGAATCCAGCTCTTAAGTCAGATATTAGGGATTTACAAAAATGTAAAACAATGCCAATCTTCTTACTAATTTTTTATTTGGATAATAGAGTAATTTTTAT
>NW_012146412.1:1228529-1229612 GCF_000956105.1 Propithecus coquereli | reverse complement strand
AGGCTGATGCCACGGCACTCTAGCCGAGGCAACAGAGTGAGACTCTGTCTCAAAAAAAAAAAAAAAAATCCAAAGTCCTTATTTGGCTTCCAAGGTCCAACAAAATACAGACCTTACTTCTGATTTCATCTGTACCAGTCATTTGATCTTACTTCAGTACCTTGAAAATGCCAAGTTTATTTCAATTTCAGGGCCTTTGTACTTGTTGCTATTGTTGTTTTTTCTCTTGGAAAACTCTTTGCCCAGCACTTTGCTTAGCTGCATCACTCAGATCTCAACTCAAATATCATCTCTTTAGAAAGTTCTTTCAGAGCTGGGCGCAGTGGTGTGCGCCTGTAGTCCCAGCTGCTCAGGATGCTGAGGTGGGAGTATCATCTGAGTCCCGGAGCTTGAGATGAGCCTGGGCGATATAGCGAGACCCTTGCACAAAAAGAAAAAAAGGAAAAGGTCTTTCATCATGAAGTTACATTTTAACTTCTCTTTAGCAATTAGCAGTCCCTGAAATTAGTTTACCTTATTTGTTTGTTAACTTTTGTATTTATTTTCTGTTTCCTGTTATTATAAACTTCTTGAGGACAGGCACTAAAAACATATGACCTTGTCACCACAACAATTCATTTTTTTTGAAGACCACAAAGTCTAATTATTAACATGTGAAAAATGAACATTTACCCTGTTAACATCATTTTGATGCAACTCATTGCAAAATAATAATCCTACCGTTATTCCTTATTATGATAGTGGTGCTTTTATCTCCTTGGCTTATGTTTGTGTGTGCAGGGAGAGTGTGTGTGTGTGTGTGTGTGTGTGTGTGTTTTAACGCGGAGCCTTCACTTAACTGAATAGGCTTCTGTTAGGGCCATCCAGGAAGAAGGGTGACATCTGCCTTCCTCACCTCCACTAGAAAAAGTTTGACAGGACAAAAAGCATTATTTTTAGGCATCAGGAAAAACTGTGTAACATCACTGTATTAAAAATAATTCTAGGCCGGGCGTGGTGGCTCACACCTGTAATCCTAGCTCTCTGGGAGGCCGAGGCGGGCAGATTGTTGACATCTGCCTTCCTCACCTCCACTAGAAAAAG
>NW_012146412.1:1224680-1228174 GCF_000956105.1 Propithecus coquereli | reverse complement strand
TCTTCAATTTTTAAATGTGCCAAGGGGTCCTGAGACCAAAATATTTGAGAACAGCTGAGGTAAGCCAATTATATTGAAATTATTTTTCATGGAGCCCTAAATTTCTCTGGCGGTGTGTCAGGTCTTTGAGGACAGAGAATGAGTGGGAAGGGGAGGCAAGTCAGAGCTCTGGGTCTCCCACATCTCCCCTCTCCCTCCAGTCAGAGCAGTTTGACTTTTATCTGTTTATCTGCTTTATATATCAATTTTCCATGTAGAATTTCAATTTATAAATGGTTCCTGTTGTAATAAAGCTTAAAAGCCGTTGATTCATTCATTCAACAGGTATTTCCCCCCAGTATTCACTACATGATAGGATTGTGCTAGTCACTGGGAATATAATTGTGAGTAAAAAATGATACATTCCCTGCCTTCATAAATTTTCTCTCTAGGGGTGAACATCAAACAATCACACAGATAAATGCAAAATTACAACTTTATTAAGGAATGCTATATAGTGTTATGAGAGTATACAATAGGTGCATCTAATATAGTAGGTCAGGAATGCTTCCTTAAGTTGTGATATTTTAGCTCCTAAAAGAAATACAGTAGGAGAAATGGATAGGGTAGAGAGAGGAATAAAAAGAATGAATGTGGGGAGATCAGTTCAGAAGCTAATTGCAGTTATCTAGAATTGAAAGTAGCGTGTCCAGGGTGGTAGCTGTGGAAATTCATAGAAATGAACAGATTCAAGAAATGTTTGTGGAATAAAAGCAGTAAGACTGGTAACATCCCTCCCCCCACTTCACCCCACACCAAGGGTGAGATTATCCTGACTTCTGACAGTGAAAGTTAGTTGTGCTTTGCAAAAACATTAATATATAAAAGAGAATCAATTTCCAGCTTCTCAAATTCCACAGATCCCATTTCCTAAAACTGATCTGCCTGAGAACAGTCCATTTTACAAAAGAAATGCTTACCTTCACCCAAACAAAACCTTACTATTATCCATTACCCAGACATAAGATTCTCCTGGGTGCCAAACAAAGGAATAAACTGAATTCTGGTTTGGGGGAAGTCCTCTATAATGATTAACGAAGGATCCTCAAATCTGTCTATCCCTCATTTGATATATATTTTTGTGAAGGCTGAGGTTCGAAGTTAGAAACAGGACATTTTGGCCTATATTGAACAATTCGGAACTCCAAACAGAAGATGCCATATAAATAAGTGACCTTGATTCTTTTAATAGCAACTTGAATATTTTGTAGGACTACTAAATTTTTCAAGAGACATTGGATAAAATTCACTTGGATAAAATTTACAAAATTTATTTAGTAAACTAGTTCAACTTAGTTATATCAAATCTTATAATGAACTGTTTTTCCACTTATCTTCATCTTATGCCATGTTAAATATTTTCTGGTTTTTATTAACAAAATTAAACTTACTTATACCTAGAAAGGTATTATTATTATTTTAAGAGATGAGGTCTCGCTCTGTTGCCCAGGCTGGAGTGCAGTGGCCTGATCACAGCTCACTGAAGCTTCAAACTCCTGGGCTCAAGTGACCCTCCTGCCTCAGCCTCCTGAGTAGCTGAGACTACAGGTGTGTGCTACTAACACGCCCAGCTAATTTTTAAAAAAATTTTTTTAGAGACAAGGTCTCACTATGTTGCTTATGCTCCTAGATACATATTAAATGTCAACTTAAAATGTGAGTCATTGGCAGAAGCCAGAGCCATTCTCCAAAATTTTAAGCAGTTTAATCACACTGATTTTGACACTCTGGACAGCAGCTGGGATTATGATTATCTTTGTGCTTTGAGCTATTCAGTTTTGCCTGCAAGTCTTGCAAAATCTCTTGCAGTTTCTGCATTATGTTATTGCTGTCACTGGTGGCTTTACCCAAATATTATATTAAAACAAACAGAGGCCGGGCACAGTTGCTCACACCTGTAATCCCAGCACTGTGGGAAGCTGAGGTGGGAGGATCACTTGAGGCCAGGAGTTCTGCCTATGGGGTAGTGAACAGAAGGGACGGTACAGCTTGAAAATAATGAGGCAGGCCCTCCATACCTCCTCCCCCTTGCTCCTGTGGCTGGAACACTGCCCCAGTGGATGTTGCGGTGAACTGTCTTTGACTATGCAGAGAAGGGCAACATTGGGTGAACCATACACAAGCAGTTTGAGAAACACTGCTCTAGGGGTCAGTGGAGCAACAGTAGAAAGCATCTAGGTTCTGAATACCTGAGGTAAGCATTTCAGCCCTAGACTGCTTGTATTCTTGGACTGTTACATGAAAGAGAACTTTAGTCTATCTGGTTTAAACTACTGGAATCTCTTTTCTTTAATTTTTAATTTTTTAATTTTTGGTAGAGATGGGGTCTCACTATGTTTCCCAGGCTGGCGTCGAACTCCTGGCCTCAAGCGATCCTCCTGCCTTGGCCTCCCAAAATGCTGGGATTATAGGAGTAAGCTACTGCGCCCAGCCACCACTGGATCTCTTTATTCCAGTGAGTGAATCTGTATCCTAAGTAATGTCTGCTCCCAATGTGCTCCTTCTCACCCCTCATTCCCTTACCATACTTTCCCATCTCAATTTGTGTCTTCAACCACTCAGTTGCTCAGGCCTCAAATCTAGATGTCATTTTTGTTTTCTCTCTTCCCTCCCACACATAGTCAGGCCATCATTGTGACCTATTAGGCTTTACCTCCAAAATATATCCCAAATCTGATCACTTTTTTTTTTTGAGACAGAGTCTTGCTCTGTGGCCCCAGGTAGAGTACAGTGCGGTCATTATAGCTCACTGCAACCTCAAATTCAAGTGATTCTCCCGCCTCAGCCTCCTGAGTAGCTGGGACTACAGGCATGTGCCACTATGCCTGGCTAATTTTTTCTATTTTTGGTAGAGACAGGGTCTTGCGATGTTGCTCAGGCTGGTCTTGAACTCCTGGCCTCAAGCAGTCCTCCCACCTCAGCCTCCCAGAGTGCTAGGATTACAGGTGTGAGCCACTGTGCCGGCCTGATCACTTCTTATAATTCATACTGCCACAACCTTAGTCAAAGCCACTAGCAACTTTTATCTGAACTCCAAGGGCTTACTAGTTTCCTGCCTCCCTTCTTGATATGTACAATTCATGTCCTACATAACAGCCAGAGTGAGATTGTAAAATCACAAATCAGATCAGGTAATCTCCACCCCCTGCACCAAAGGCTTTCTTTTATACTCAAAATAAAATCCAAAGTCCTGGCCAGGCGCAGTGGCTCTCGCCTGTAATCCTAGCACTCTGGAAGGTGGAGGCAGGAGGATCATTTGAGCTCAGGAGTTTAAGACCAGCCTGAGCAAGAGCGAGACGCCGTCTCTACTAAAAAAAAATAGAAAGAAATTGGCTGGACAACTGAAAAAATTAGCCAGGCATGGTGGCTCATGCCTGTAGTCCCAGCTACTCGGGAGGCTGAGGCAGAAGGATCGCTTGAGCCCAGGAGTCTGAGGTTGCTGTGAGCTAGGCTGA
>NW_012146412.1:1218186-1223852 GCF_000956105.1 Propithecus coquereli | reverse complement strand
ATAGGAATCGAAAAATATCAGGATTACACTGAAAAAGTGTCTCCATTTCCATCTCTAATAATGCAGCAATGTAACGATCAAGATTTAGCTAATAGTAAATCATTGGTTTCAAAAAATCAGGAAATCACCGGGTGCGGTGGCTCACACCTGTAATCCTAGCTCTCTGGGAGGCCAAGGCGGGCGGATTGTTTGAGTTCAGGAGTTCGAAACCAGCCTGAGCAAGAGCGAGACCCTGTCTCTACTAAAAATAGAAAGAAATTAATCAGACAACTAAAAACATATAGAAAAAATTAGCTGGGCATGGTGGTGCATGCCTGTAGTCCCAGCTACTCGGGAGGCTGAGGCAGAAAGATTGCTTGAGTCCAGGAGTTTGAGGTTGCTGTGAGCCAGGCTGACGCCACGGCACTCACTCTAGCCCGGGCAACAAAAGCGAGACTCTGTCTCAAAAAAAAAAATAATAATAATTCTACTGCAGTAGAGTTCGGGGTTTCAGTTAATCCCCTGCCCCCCCATCTATGTCTATATCTATATCATCTATATCTATATCATCTATATATATAAATCAATTGGTATGAAGGAAATGAGTTTTGCTTTTGTCACTGTTTTATTTTTCATCTCTAGAATTAAATACAAGGTTTAGCATTCTTTATGGTCTGTGGTTCTCACCCTTAACTACTGTTAGACTCACCTGTAGATGCTCAGGCCAAATCCCATACCAGTTAAATCAGAATCTCTCAGGTGTGGGGCCAAGGCATCAGCAGTTTTTGAAGCTCTCCAGGTGAGTGTAATGTGTAGCAGAGTTGAGAACTACTGATCTAATAGTTTGTTCTTTGCCTTTTCTTGTGATGTATTTATTCACCTACTAATCAAAATGTATTTGCTGTTACAATTTGCCTGTGTCCCCTAAAGCTCATGTGTTGGAGACTTGATCCCCAGTGCAGCAGTGCTGGAGGCGGGGCCTGGTGGGAAGCGTCCTTCACCGGCATGGATGGGTCAGGCCTTTGCAGTGAGAACAGATTCCTCATAAAAGGGTGAGTTCCGCCCTCCCTCCTCCTCCCTCCCTCCCGCACTGCCTCCCTCCAATCCCTCTTCTCTCTCCTTATCCTGTCTCCTATTTCTCCCTCCCTCCCTCCACTTTGTCCTTTTTCTTTTTCTTTTTTTTTTTTTTTTTTGCCTCCTGCCATGATGTGACACAGGAAGAAGGCCCTCCTCAGATGACCCTTGGTCTTTGACTTTCTAGCTTCCAGAACTATGAGGAAATAAATTATCATTTTTATAAATTACCCAGTCTGTGGTATTCTATTATGGCAACACAAAACCGACTAAGACATTGCCTTTCAGTTTATCCTCTAAGGATTTTAAAATCTTGATTGGAAACTCTGATCTTCTATTTTTAATCTTCATTTAATGTTTTCAATAGTGATTGGGTACTCATCCTCACAAAGGACTGTAGTAACACATCCATCCCCTTTTAAAAAGTTGAGAGCTGGTACCATGTGTTGTATAATTTTTTTTATCTTTAATGCTCAACAGTAAACAAATGAAAGAATAAATGAACGTGAGGCATTAACCAAATTGGTTCCTGACCTAAGGCTCAGAAAAGTTAAGTAACTTCTCCAAGGCCATCCAACATAGGGCAAATCCTAAGACAGTTCTCTCCACCAGTTCTCTGCAGTTCTCTACATTGTTTGACAGCTAAAGAAAACCAGCAGCTCTCCTATCAAGGGGAAGAGATCACAGAGGTCAGACTTGGAGTCTCATGCTGTTGGGGCCACATGAGAACTTTCGCCACCATTGAAAACAGTATTATCTGCCATTTGGGTAGAAATGAAAAAATGTGTTCTCTTTGCAAGTTTATGGATGAAGGGTGCCAATATATTTCTCTGAAATATGAGGTGCTTTGTGGGAAAAAAAGACACTTCTGCCGTTGTCTCCATTTCTTACTCCATTTTTAAATTACTATTATAGTGACCTATCAGCCTAAACACCAAAGCCCATTATCACTTATTTAGGTACGAAATACAGTTTGGGGATTAGATATGTGAAGTCATGTTTGGAGAATGGAAGTTTTTCACACCTATAAAAACCCCTCTAAATCTTTTTTTAAAATTTTATGTATTCATGTATTTATGTATTTAATCATTTTAAGAGATGAGGTCTTGATTTATTGCCCAGACTACAGTGGCAATTTACAGATGCAATCCTGCTGCTTATCAGCATGGGAGTTTTGACCTGCTTCATTTGCAACCTGGGCTAGTTCACCCTTCCTTAGGCAACTTGGTGGTTCCCCCACTCCTCACCATATTAATGCTGAACTCGGTGTGGACACCTGATTGGCATAGTGCACGACAGCCCAGAACTCCTGGGCTCAAGCCTGTTGCGTGGCTGGGGCTACAGGCACATGCCACCATGCCCAGCTAAATCTTTTAGTTTTTATTACTTTTTAGAGACAGGATCTCACTATGTCACCTAGGCTGAAGTGCAGTGATCATAGCTCGCTGCAGCCTTGAACTCCTGGGCTCAAGGAATCCTTCTGCCTCAGCCTCCTGAGTACGTGGGACTACAGGCACATGCCACCATGTCTGGCTAATTTTTTTTTTTTTTTAGAGAGACGGAGTCTCACTGTGTTGCCAAGGCTGGTCTCAAACTCCTGGCCTCAAGCATTCCTCCCACTTTGGCTTCCCAAAATGCTGGGATCAGAGAGATGAGTCACCACGCCTGGCCTGAATCTTTTTTTAAAATTGATACATAGTAGTTGTAAATATTTATAAGATACATGTGATATTTTGATACACGTGTACATACAACTTGTAATGATCAAATCAGGGTAATTGAGATATCTATCACCTCAAACATTTTTCTTTATGTTGGGAACATTTCCATTCTTCTCTTTTAGCTATTTTGGACTATACAATAAATTAACTATAGTCACCCTACTGTACTATTGAAAAATTAGATCTTATTCTTTCTGACTACCTGTATTTTTGTACCTATTAACCAATCTCTCTTCATCCCTCCTCCCTGATACCCTTCCCGTCTTCTGGTAACCACCAACCAACTTTACTTTCATGAGATTGACGTTTTTAGTTTCGGCATATGAGAACTGGCGGTATTTGTCTTCCTGTGCCTGGCTTATTTCACTTAACATGATGACCTCCATTTCCATTCATGTTGCTGCAAATTTCAGGATGGCATTTTTTATGGCTGACTAGTATTCCATTGTGTATGTACACCACATTTTCTTTATCCATTCGTGATGGGCACAGGTCGATCCATATCTTTGCTATTGTGAATAGTGCTGCAATAAACATGGGAGTGCAGATAATCTCTTCAGTATACTTATTTCCTTTCCTTTGGATATATAAACAGCAGTGGGATTCCTGGATCATATGGTAGTTCTATTTTTAGTTTCTTTTTTTTTTTTTTTTTGAGACAGAGTCTCACTGTGTTGCCCGGGCTAGAGTGCCATGGCGTCATCCTAGCTCACAGCAACCTCAAACTCCTGGACTCAAGCAATCTTTCTGCCTCAGCCTCCCGAGTAGCTGGGACTACAGGCATGCACCACCATGCCCAGCTAATTTTTTCTATATGTTTTTAGTTGTCCAATTAATTTATTTTTAATTTTAGTAGAGACGGGGTCTCGTTCTTGCTCAGGCTGGTTTCGAACTCCTGAGGTCGAACAATCCGCCCGCCTCTGCCTCCCAGAGAGCTAGGATTACAGGCGTGAGCCACCGTGATAAAAGCCATTTTAACCACGGTGAGAAGATATCTCATTGTGGTTTTTTTTTTTTTTTTTTATTTCTAAGGGAGAAGCATTTATTTCAGATGTAGAAAAATAACACTATTTTAGTCAGGGTAAGTACGCAGAAGTATATTTTTTCCTTGCATACCCATACTCCATGTCAACATACGTTTCAAGCCATTCTTAAATTAACAAGGAACAAATGCAGAATCAAGGTAGTAGCTGTCAACAGAAGAGATGTATTAAAGCTACATATTAGCCCTGGAAATCAGAAAACAAAGTGATCTTGTGCAATGATTCTCAACTTGAGTGTGCATCAGAATCACTCGGATTGTGGAAAAAGCACCTTCAGGGAACTTAAAAAAAACTAGGTTAAGCAAACCACGGGGCTCAGAATAAATACCAGAAAGACTAAAGATACATACTTTGTTCCTCAGGCAGAGGAGATCAGCCATTTATTTATTATGTGACTTGTCTGAGCTTCAGATCCAGCAATGACAGATACTACTCTCCAGAATTATCCTGCAGATTAGGTCAGATAGCATGTCATCAGTCTCCTTGTGGTTTTGATTTGCATTTCCATTATGATTCGTGGATGTTCAGCATTTTTTCATATACCCGTTGGTCATTTGCATGCCTTCTTTTGAGAAATGTCTATTCAGATCTTTTGCTCATTTTTAAATTAGATTATTTGGTTTTTTGTTACTGAGTTGAGTTCCTTATATGTTCTGGTTATTAATCCCTTGGATGGTCTGTAAATATTTTCTCCTATTCTGTAGGTGTCTCTTTGTTTCCTTTGCTGTGCAGAAGATTTTTTAGCTTGCTGTAATTTCATTTATCTTTGTTTTTGTCTGTGCTTTTGAGGTCCCCTCTGAATCTTATAATAGTTGTATCTCAGTTCTGCCAAACTCTCATTTGTTTCTGTGAACTTGCCTTTGTTTCTGCTCTGGACTATATATGTTCTACACTTCAGTGGTGATTCCTTGATCTAACTATATCTCAGAATCAACTGGGGTATTGTTTAAATTTTGGGATTTCTCAAGGCCCCACATCTTCAGGGTGTGTATTTGTGTTGGAATGGCGAAGGCCTTTGTATAACAATATTTATGTAGGGCTTTACAAAGCATTTTTACAAACATTTCATTTGATCCTCACTTCAGCCATGCTGTAAAATAGTATATCTGATAAATAAATGAGGGAACTGATGCTCCAAAGTGGGCTGCTCAAGGATCACATAATTTGTGTTCATGAGGCAAGGCATGGGCTGCTCGAATAACATTAATCTTTTAGTTATTGAAAAGTAACATATAAACAGTTTCATAAGAGAACATACTGCAACAGATTGAATGCAGAAGTAGAAATGATAATCCAGCTTGCTTATATTAAGCCAGACATTGAGATTTGCAAAAATACGAAATAGTACTATTTGTTTTATCTTGGAAATTGGTTATTTTTCATAAAAAATATTTATATTGACATGTATTGTTTATTATTTAAAAATACTTAATACATTTCATTGTTCTTAGTTTTAATTTTGGATATAGTAGATATTGGTAGATGTAACTCATAAACAAAAGCTCTTCGGGATCCCAAAACCAAGAAGTTTGAGAATGACTGTGCTACAGTCTCTGGTACATTTTTTAGTCATAAGAAAAGCTAATAACCTGAATAAATTATTTACCTTAATCATCAAGCCTCCCTCACACAAAGCCATCTTATTTAGCATTTTTCCCCCCAAGGCTAAATGCTGTTGACAATGCTAAATATATTATTTTTAATTGACCATATACTAAATATAGTGCACATGACAAAATCACTATCATGAAAATATTAATAGAAGTTTGAGAACTAGAAGTGTTTTTGGGGACTATGAGTCTTTGTGTCTGGGCATTTATATTATGAAAATTATAGCATAAGTGATAAA
>NW_012146412.1:1193792-1217496 GCF_000956105.1 Propithecus coquereli | reverse complement strand
ATATATATTTTTAGTTGTCCAGCTAATTTCTATTTTTTAGTAGAGACGGGGGTCTCGCTCTTGCTCAGGCTGGTCTTGAACTCCTGAGCTCAAAGTGCCACCCAGAGTGCTAGGATACAGGCGTGAGCCACCACGCCGGGCCCCTATCCATTCTTTAATGGAGAAACTAAACTATACAATATTAGTTTATTTGCCCCAGGTTTCCTTAAGCCTTGTACCTTCTGATTTAGTTTTGCCTAGCAGAATCATGCTTGAATCTTGAGACTGTCAGCTTTCAACAGGCAGTTGCTAGTGAAACTCTTTCAGAAGATGAGAGGATGTTGACATAAATGTAATGTGAGGCAAAACAGAGTAAAATGTAGCTTTTAAGAAAAAGCTGATAAAAATGAAGGCTGACCATATTTGCAAGGATATAAATCTTAACCCATTTGTTGGGGGTATAGGCTCTGTTTATGTCTTTCCTGTATCTTGTAACCACAAAATTGTCCTTGCTGAATTATTAATAATTGTAAGGAATCTCCTTTAATACATCCAGACTTCTACAGTTTGTTTACATACTAATTAGTTGTCATAGAAGGCTGCATTCAACCCAGGGTCTGCGATGCCTTTTTCGTATAAAATGCCTCTCTCTTTGATACTTACTGAATTAACAAGTGTCTATATAGCAGATTCATTGCTTTAAAAACAACACGAGAATTTTTCTACAATGCTGAACTTATGTGGTATATATGCTCTTTAATTCTGCTCAAGTTTTCAAAACTAATAAAAAATGCAATTCAAAACCATTAATCGTCAAGACACAGACTGAGGTCTGAGGTTGTGAACGTGTAGGACCAGATATTTAAGAGGTAAAGACTCTGACATTGCAGGGATTTCAAATATTTTCCTTCTTCCTAAATTTGCTAGAAGTGGAGATTTGTATGAGGAATAAATGCTCTTGTAAAAAATGTATTAATGTGAAAGTTGCTTTATTCTTAAAACTATACACTGTTTTCCACCCCTATATAATCCTTGCCTCCCAAAATCTCTCCCACCCTGCCTTCAACAGAAATCTGAATCTGGCATCTGATGATTTAAAACGGTTTCTGTAATCTAATTCTGAATAATACCCATTCCAAAGCATACGGCATCAGCTAAGCAGGAAGTATGAGCATTTGTTGAAATGTTTATTGAACACAGTCCACTTGTTTGACCAAAGGTTGCATACGAACATTCCCTACAAACAGCTAATGGGCAAAGAGCACAATGGAAACTCTAGTTTTAAAACATCTGTGCATGAAAGATAGTCATGGTTGGTGTTTATGGAACATCTTTTGGGGGAAAAAAACCCAACAACTCAACAAATTGAGATCCAGAACTGAAAAAATCATCAGGTGAAACGCCAGGAAGCAAACAACTTATTTTATTTGAATTTCATTTCCTGGGAGGAAAACTGGTATTGCAGAGCCATTTAATAAAAACTTAACAGTTTTACTGGGGATTCAAATACGCATTGACATGTACATGACTATCTTTAGACTGAAATCATAAAAAAAGTCATTGTCTCTAGGGAATTATGTATTTCACAAATTTTGCTATTTTAAATAGCATAGACACTTTTAAATACATAGACACTGACATCAGAATCATGCCAGAGCAATTCTACCATTTGTACATGTTTGTGGGTATTAATGATCTTTAGTGTCTGGACAGATTCCAGGTCACAGAACAAAAGCAAATTTTCACTTTTGTGTGTTTTCAGTACATTTAGCTCCTTTTGAGTCAGATATATCTGCTCAAATAATTACTACTCTTGGATAGTATTCCCTCAAGTCAAACAAATGTCTATTTGACTGTATTCTAGGAAGCAAAAAAAAAGAACCAAAGAAATGTATTAATAATTGCAATCTAATTTCCTAAAGAGTCTTAGAATCTCTACTTCCGAATACTACCCCCATACTGCTATTATATATTTTTCTTACAACTTCAGTTCTCTCTTAGGAATGTCTTTACTTAGGTGTACAAAGTCTTACAAAGAAACATTTAATATAGGATGTTAACATCTACTAAACAAAAGATGCTTGCTTCTCTTCCCATAAAAGCCAAACATAAAACAAAGAGTGTTACTAATGTTTTCTATTTATTCATTAATAAAAAGTGCATAGTACAAGCCCTTTATCCCAATCCAAGTGTTCAGTAAAAGATTAACAATAAACCCTGGATGGCACAGACATGATTTGTTTGGCATGATTTAAAAATATAAAAACAGCAATTAACATTAGTATATCACATGACCACTTTTGCTTTTAACAAAGCAATCTTCAGACATGGAAACAAATACATATGATTTTTCATTTTGAAATATTATAAGACTAAGCTTACCATTGCAATAACAAAAATTTAACCCATTAGCTGTAAACTCTCTTCATTTTTCCTTCTTCCATTGCTGTTTTGTGTCTTAAACTGAACTGGTCAATTTTGAGCACATATTCATTTGGACTGACAAGATTTCCCAGGTTCCTTTGAAAATTTAAGATATTGGTAATTCCATAAACACTATCACATCACATACCACAAGGACGCCGTGGAATAGCTGTATTCAATAGTTATTTCAGAAAATCTCTTCAAGTTACACTGACTTTGGGATAGTGCTTGGACAGATAACATGATAAAATCTTTTACTATAAACACTTCCAAAGTTAACCTTTTCCATATGGAAAGCAAAATCAAAAAAGAAAACAAAAAAAACCCACCATTATTTTGCATAAAAGAATATTAAATGACTCTAAAACAAAATAAACTCTTAATGGCATTTGTGGAATGTTTAAGAGCAAAAGTGTTGAAAATTTAAGCTTTATCTTCCTTTTCTCCAGATTATTTTTTAAAAATTGTAGCCACAGTTTGGGTGAATATTTACAAGCCAAGTAATGATTTAAGAGTGTACTCAATAAAAAGCCACATGTAGACACTTTAAGAATTAAATAGAGTAATATAAATTACTAGTTAAGTTAACAATACTTTATGTGCAGTGCACTATCTCAGGAATGCAGAGAAATTTTACAAGCAAAAAAACCCAAAACTAAATACTTCACTAAGAACATCTGTTACTAACTAAATAGATGCTCCATATAGGAAAAGGCTAATATATGTCAATTAAGTGTATGTGTTAGAAAGAACTAGGGATAAGAATGCCAATGCTCAAGTGTCTAATACTAGACATTTTATATCCATGTTTTGTACTTCTTCAACCAAAGCCATTCTCAATTATTTGTGAGCCATAGATTCAATGACTACATCAGTATCTGCCAAGGATTGGCTTTCTAGCAGCTCAGAGAACAACAGATTGTTAGGATATATGGGTAAGCCTTCAAAGTTCAAGGGGCAAGGGCAGAAAACGGAATGCTATAGGGATTTAGCTCCATCTAAATCTGGCCCTTTCTGACCCTTTCTGCTTTAAATACTTTACCAGCTATAGAGCTAGGAAGCCTTCCAGGCCACAGCAAAAGGAAAAACCTTTACTATGTGGTATTCATTTAGCCAGGATTTAACTTACCTGTGGTATGTTACCCCTCTATTCGCACAAGTAATTAAGAGTTGTTTATATTAATATTATTTCAAGAAGTTGAGCACAAAGCCAAGATGCACAAGGAGAAATTCAAGCAGTCAGTATTGGATTATATACTGAAACGATGCTCTTAACAATGTTTGTGGCCTAGAATGTAATCACAATAAAGGGAAAATATAGCCTATGAGTGTCACACAATTGTATCAGAGACTATTAAATAGTACAATGATACAAAGAAGTTTATTTAATTCATACAAGTAATTTATCAGATCTACACAGTGAAAAGCTAGACTGACCTAAGGGAAAAAAGATCCTTACATTGGTAGCAAAATATCTTTTAGTTCCCAAAAATCATCTGCAATCACTTGCTAGGAAAAAATTCTATAACCACATAGGTCACGCAGACTTTTAAGATGCTATTTGTATTCACTTTTTTTCACACTAAGCAAAACAATGCAACTTTTACTTTTTTATACAGTTGAAGATTTCGCTTATGTTAATGCTCCTTCCCACCCCAACCCATCCCATTACCAAACAGGAATGATATCAAGGGTGAGAAAAAGATCCTTGATTGTTTCTCATTTTCCTCCTTTTCCCTGGAATAAACCAAGAATTCATTAAAAATTTTTGTAAGTCAAAAGGATAACAAAAGCCTCAAAATTTTCTTCAAGTAAAAAAATGAAGTAACTAGGCTTTCAAATGTCAGTAACCTAACAGGCCCTAATACAGCTTTCAGACAGTTTCATTTTAATAAGGAAGTGTTAGAACAGAAAGAAGCTTCCCAAGAGGCATTCATTTTAAAAATAAATTATAGCTTAAATTATTACTGTATAGATTATATTGGGCAAAGGCAGAAAGAATTAATTTTTTCCTCCTCTCATAAACCTTGTAAGGCTAGTGTACAGTGGATTTCAAATGTCAGATAATGGACTGTAAATCATCCACCATATTGATCAATCATGTTTATTTAAAGTTTCGTTACATTACACATTTTTACTAGGAGTAGAAAAATTAGTAAAAACCATTTCATTTCTTCTCTCCTACTATTCTAGCCACATAGGCCAGTTGTAATAGATGATACAGATTTCAGCTGTAATTTGTAAAATATTCCAAGAGCTGCCACAGTCCCAAAAAAGTAGAGAAAACTGCCATCCACAAATAAACTACCAAGGCAAATGTAAATACAGTGTGGTTCTAATTTTCTTTCATACAATCTCAGACAACCCCAAAAAGCTTTATAAATACCTTATTAAAAAAAGCAATTTAAAAACCTATCAAAACTATTTAAAATATTTCAATGCAGAGCTCTGAAATTTCCTTCTATCAGGCCAGAAATCATCACAAAAATTATGATCACAGTTATAAACAGAATGAGTGGAATGTTTAAGTTTCAGACAACCAAAAAAGCCCCATGTAACTTTTTTTAATATAATCATTTACTCAAATACACTGTAAATAGGAATGGTGATAACACAGGAAGCAAAAACAAGCTTGCATTAAAAAAACAAACAAAAAAACCCCCCAAGTTTGCAAGTGAAATTCTGAGAAGCTCATGAAAACAATACCATCCCACATTGCAGATGCAAAAGGAAAAACAGTTCTAATGGGGTTAAGAGTACTCCGGTCATCTTCGTTCGCTCGGTCGTTTGGTCGTGCAAGGTGTTAACTATTTTCACTTCCAATATCACAAAGTTAGTCCACAGGAGGAGCTGGTGGGTCTTGCCCCTGGCATTGGAAAGAAAGAAATTACTTAACTGACTTCTTAAATCCCAGTGCAACCAATCTAACACATCCAGTAAGAACTGAGCAGTGGTGCCCTCCGGCCTCCCTTCCCACCTATACACTGACTTGGACTTTTTATATCTTTTTTACACAAGGGAACACTAGATTGACACTGCCTCTCACTGTCTCACTCTTTCCTGTAGTGTGAAAGAAGGGGAGTCGTGCGACAGTGCTGCGGTGCTCCCCGCCAGCTCCAGCGTGATCTTCAAATCAATAAAGGTATTTTCATCCCCCCTTCTGAAGTGACGGGTTGAGCAAAGCACTATACATGCAAAGTGAAGCAGGGACTTTTGTTTCTGAAGAATGTCCGTGAGGAAGCCTGTGGCTCCACCTGCTCCTGGCAGTGAAGCTGCTAGTATGAGGAAAGAAACTGTCTTTGATGACACTGTTCGACTTCCGAATCACTGACCCCGCCTTTGGATGTTTTTGATGTGTCAACCAGTAAAGCCACTTGTTTCAAACCAGTTTGAACTGGCTTTTGTCACTTGCAATAGAGAGCATGTGAACTGTAAAGGAAGGATCAGAATGTTTAGGAATCTTCAGGAAGGTTTTATTTATTTACCCTGACACGGCATATGAAGCCCCTAATTGGGGGTGACCAATATTTCTAACTGGCATTAGAGTCACTATGTTTTCCTGCTTATTCCTAGGGCAGTGGAACTACTATTCCTAGGGCTGTTGGCCTAATATGAATTAATGTCCAGGGGAGTACAATCTTTCTGTCACTTTCAAGGGCTTCTGAGTCAGATCATTATTATTTTTGTTTTTTGTTTTGTTTTGGGGTTTTTGTGTTTTTTTGAGACAGGGTCTCGCTCTGTTGCCTGGGTTAGACTGCAGTGGTGTCATCATAGTTCACTGTAACCTCAAACACCTGGGCTCAAGTGATCCTCCTGCCTCAACCTCCGAAGTATCTGGGAATACAGATGTGTACCAACATGTCTGGCTAATTTTTCTATTTTTTGTAGCGATGGGGCCTTGATATATTGCTCACACTGGTCTCTAACTTTTGGCCTCAAGTGATCCTCCCACCTCAGCCTCCCAAAGTGGTAGGATTACAGGCCCGAGCCCCTGCACCCAGCCTTATTATTATTTTTTTTAGAGACAAAGATGTTGCTCTGTTATCTCACCCAGGCTGGAGTGTAGAGGTGTGATCATAGCTCACTGTAACCTCCAACTCCTGGGCTCAAACGATCCTCCCTCCTCAGCCTCCTGAGTAGCAGGGATTACAGGCACACAACACCATGCCTGGCTAAGTCAGGTTATTAAAAGTTGAATTTCTTTAGCTCCAAATATTAAGGAAGTTGTTTTTTGATAGGAAAGTAATAAAGCTATACATAGAAAGTAAGAAAAAAGGCTAAGGAGGAAACACTTTATCAAGACAGCATGCCAGCTGTTCTATGAATACCCCCCTCTAAAAAAACCAAAGCACTGACCAATTAACATTGCATGTTTGCTTTCTCCTATATAAGAAATTAGTCTAACTGAACTTCTTTCTAATATTAACAACACAACATTGGGGAAAAGAAGCAATTATTTTAGGAATTCTACCACATGGTGAAGGTTGGAGAAGGGAATTAGTGGGATACTTTGGTGTTCAACAAGTGAATCCATCATGGAAATTTTCCTTTTCTTTTTGACGCTATATCATCTTATAGATGTTTTTATTTTATTTTTAACATTTATTTACATTGACAAAAATTTTATGCAAATATATTTATCAAGTACAACATGTTGTTTTGAAATATGTGTACATTGTAGAATGGCTAAATCAAACTAATTAACATATGCATGGAGACATTTTAAAAGAGGTTGTATTCAAATCAAATTGAAAAAAATGTATAAATACTGGTTCCAAAAAGAATTAAAAGGAATCCTTTAATGGAGGTTCTACTAAAGATAGTATTGAAAACTCCCTATTAGGTCACTTTATCACATTCTTCATTTGGACAGTTCTAAAAATGGTTGTAATCATGAGTATCAAGAGTTATCAACATGAATGGGCCAGGCACAGTGGCTCACGCCTGTAATCCTAGCACCTGGGAGGCCTAGGTAGGAGAATCCCTTGAGGACAGGAGTTTGAGACTAGCCTGATATAGACAAAGTAAGAGTCCCAGGAAAAAAAGAAAAGAAAAAAAAGAGAGACTAGCGTAAGCAAGAGAGAGACCCCACCTCCACAAAAAATACAGCGTGGTGGCGCATGCCTGTAGTCCCAGCTACTCGGGAGGCTGAGGCAGGAGGATCGCTTGAGCCCAGGAGCTCAAGGTTGCAGTGAGCTACGATGATGCCACAGCACTCTAGTCCGGGCAACAGAGTGAGCCCCTAGCTAAAAAAAGAAAACCCCCAAAAAACCCCAAAACACGAATGATTCCTGCTTTTCCTTTTGCCAACTCAGTTGATTTATTATGATGCAGAAATGGAAAATGGGTTTGAGAGAAACAGGATGGGAAAACGAGAAGAAAAAAGGATTTAGCCAGACAGGTCAGTGCCTCAGTTGTATCTCATAGCTAGGCCAGAAGGGGATAAAAGCCAGTGAAGTGTGCTCGGGGCTCGGTCACTGTGAGGCGCAGAGAACTGGGCGCTGCAGGGCTGACATTCGAGCAACGTTGCTGTGGATTATGAACAGATCACCTCTGATGTTTCTCATGGGAGTAAGGATTGGAATTCATTTTAAAATTATTTTTGGGCTACTGGTATGTGCTTCATTCTATATATAACTCCACAAAGATTAAGTCACTTGATGTTGCAAGATTTCCTATATAGACAGGAAGACTTTACTCCATGAGTTTAATGTTCCTTTTGCCGATTTTGATTATTTTGGTCAAAATAATCAAAATAAAGTCTTCTCCCTCCCCAGGCCATATACATGCTCCCACCCAAAAAGCCTTCGTGATCTGCAACACTTACATTATTAGCACTGGTTGGCTTTCCAGGTAGGTTGGATCCTCTTAGATTAGGAGGTCTCAGCAAGAATAGTATCACTGCAATAACCATCCAAGCCATCAAGATCATAGTAACACTGATGCCATTATCACCAGAGGGTCCTGGTACTACAAACAAAAAATACATTTATAACAAAAATTGTAATATGACTATAATACTGTTAAACATAAAAAATTCTAATGTTTAAATTTCAAACATTATAATATAAAAATTAATAAATTAGAGAAGTACAATTGTGAAGTAGTACATCCTCAATTTCCCTTCCCTCCAGGGAGAAAATCTAAATGGTAAATGATGTTAAAATAATCATAAACCAAAGCCTAATAAATGAAGATTTTAATAGTGTAATAGTTCTTAATATTTTGCAGTAACAGAATCCTTTGAGAATCTAATAAAAATTAAGAACGCAGGCCGGGCGCGGTGGCTCACACCTGTGATCCTAGCACTCTGGGAGGCCGAGGCGGTAGGATCACTCGAGGTCAGGAGTTCGAGACCAGCCTGAGCGACACCCCGTCTCTACTAAAAAATAGAAAGAAATGATCTAGACAACTAAAAAAAAAAAAAATATATATATATATATATAGAAAAAATTAGCCGGGCATGGTGGCGAATGCCTGTAGTCCCAGCTACTCGGGAGGCTGAGGCAGGAGGATCGCTTGAGCCCAGGAGTTTGAGGTTGCTGTGACCTAGGCTGACGCCACGGCACTCTAGCCTGGGCAACAGAGTGAGACTCTGTCTCAAAAAAAGAAAAAAAAAATTAAGAATGCTTTCTAGTATAAGAATCCACATATATGCATTCAACAATTTTGCATATTAATTCTGGAAGGTTCAAGGACCCACAAAATCACCAATATCTGCTGGGATCTATAGAACCCAGGTTAAGACTACCTGATTTACAGTAAAAACACTCCTCTTTGGGGAGAAGAATATCTGCATCTTACTTATAGAGGCAGCATGAAAAAACTGGGCCTTAAGAAAAAAGGACCATCTGGGTTGAATAACATATAAATCAAAAGACCCCTTTAAATTATATTCTCAGCCAAAGAAGGATTAATTTGGCCTTCTTTTACACAAAAAGAAGTTGAATTCAGATCTAGATACTTTAAAAATCTATGCATTTATCGAAAGAAAAAAGTCAGACAAGGCTGCGTGCATGTGTGTGAAGGTATCTTAGTCTTTCCTGATTCCTCGAGGTAGCCATAAATACTTCTTATTTAATTTGAGGTAACAAGTGCTTGGCCCATGGCATGAGGTTAACAAATTTTGAAAAAATGAAATGTAGATTTTTTTTTTTTACTGAAGTGTATTAGAAAACTCAATTTTCAGAAATAAAAATCACAGATTGGATTTCTAGAGGAAAATAGTTACTCTAGGTGGTTACTAAAATAGCTTGTCAAGACTACAGCTGTTTGGTTTTGGTCTCCCTGCCGCAGGAAAAAGTAAAATAAATCCAGAGAAGATGGTGAAATTAAGCTGATACACTGCACTGGGGTGCATGGGCCCAGGGCTCAGTTCCAAGAAAGGGGATTGATCGGTAGCACTGCTGAGGCCAAAGGGCTAGTGACCAAAGGGGACAAAGTGAAGTTAAGAGCTGAGCTGGCCCAAGACAAGACTGGATAGGAATGTAGCCTCTGTTCCAAGCCCAGTGACACTCCCTAGAAACATCTAACACGGTGCTCAGGGCTACCAAAGTCGCATTGCGTATCGCACACTGCATCGGCTTCCACTTCTTCTATATCTATAGAGCCATTCCTCTCCTTGATCCCTCCTGTCATGCTAAATTTGCCCACCTTCATAACTAAGACCAGTTTCTCTACTTTGAACCCCTCGCTCTTGCACAGGTATTCTACAGCTTCTCCACTGGAGTAATCTCATAATCATCTAAACCTGATCAAGTTTCTCCCATCTTTGAAAAAACAAAAACTGCCCTCCCTTCCTCAATCCCTTTTCCTGTCCAGCTATCTCCCTGTCTTCCTCATCAAAGCGAACACTGTCAGAGTTACTATGCACTGTCTGCTTACTGTCTACATTTCACTACCTCTTCCCATTCCCTCCTCGGGTTGGTTTCTACCTCCATAATCATTCAAATAGCTCTCGAAAACGTCACCAGTGACACCTTCATTCTGCTAAGTTTAACAGGTAATTTTTAGTCCTCATTTTCCGTGACCATTTTCTCTTTTTCTTTTTTTTGAGCCAGGGTCTCACTCTCTCACCCTGGCTAGAGTACAGCGGCATCATCATAGATCACTGCAACCTCCAACTCCTGGGCTCGACTGATCCTCCTGCCTCAGCCTCCTGAGTAGCTGGGACTACAGGTGCACACCACCACACCTGGCTAATGTTTTAAAAAATTTTTTGTAGAGATGGGGTCTTGCTTTGTTGCCCAGGCTGGTCTTGAACTCCTGGCCTCAAGCAATCCTCCCACCTCAGCCTCCCAAAGCATTGGGATTACAGGTATGAGCCACTGTGCCTGGTTCCTTGTTTTTTTAATATTCTTTACAAGTAAAAGATTCTGAAGCTTCCAAGAGTTAAACCTTAGATTCCAAATTTACTAATTCATACCTCTAAACAAAGCATCCCTGATAAAAAATGCTTACTCCATTTTAAGACTCTCATAGTGATAACATGACTCCTAATTCCCCGTAACTATCTCCTAGCTTGGTTCCTACTGCAGCCTTTCCTTCCTGCATTATACTGCCAGAAAAGTCTGCTTAAAACCCTGCTTTTAACACATCTCTGCTGATCAACCTAAGTGACTCTCTCTCCACTGCCTTCTGCTTCAACCCTCAACTCTTTAGCCTGGCCTCTCCTGATATGATTTGGCTGTCCTCATCTAATCTTACCACTTACCACTTCTCAGAAAATGTATCCTCTGATCTAGTTACCCCCATACCTCTTCCTTCTTTAGCTAATAGTTACCTGGCTTGGCCATGCATCAGAATAGCCTGTGACAATATCAATACCACTAAGACCCTGTCTCTGACCATCTGACTGAGGAGGAGCTTAGGGGTGGGATCAGAAACCAACAATATTTTGTAAAAGCTTTCCAGATGAATCTGATACAATAGTTCAATGCTAGTTCAGCTGACAGCATTTGCCAACTATGCAAACTTGTTCCTTCTGGGATGCTCATATTTCCCCGTCTGGCATGTTCTTACAACTATTCATCTATATCCCACATCCTTCTCTCTCCTATAAAAATCTTCATTTCCTCCACCTTCTCTGGAGTCATACACCATTTCTAGTTTGAAGGAATGGTTTCCTATCTCTCCTAATTAGGTCATAAACTTTTTAAGAACTGAAACCATCTCACAGCTGTTTAACTTGATCACCTCTTAGCCATATAATCTCTGTGCCTTAGCTGCACGTGGTGGCGCGTGCCTGTAGCCCCAGCTACTTGGGAGGCTGAGGCAGAAGGATCATTTGAGCCCAGGAGTTTGAGGCTACAGATAACTGTGATCGCACCATTGCCCTCCAGGCTGGGCAACAGAGTGAGACCCTGTCTCAAACAAAACAAAACACCCTTTGCGTCTCAATTTCTTCATCTGTGAAGTGAGAACATTACCATCGTCTCACAGAGCAGTTATGAGGATTGAAATGGTCAGTGTGTGAAAAGTCGTTAGCACAGTGCCAAGGACATAGCAGGTGTTCAACAAGCATCGTCCCTTACCAGTAAGCATTAGGATCAATGAGAGCACAGGAAAGACCGAGTGCAGTGATCCTAGTGTGAACAAGGAGGCTGGATGAGATAGTGAAGCAGGAATAGAAAAGGCACAGCACAACTGGGAACGGGACGGGAGAAGCGCGCCACCTGCTGACTAGGTAGACTGGTGAAGGAGGAGGAAGAAAAATGAGGTAAGATTTCTGAAGGATAATAGTATTCAGCAGGATTTCTCTACTCAAAAGGCTAAAGGGACACCAGTTTTCCTGACTTCAAGGTTTGATAAGATCATTTACTCTTATTCTCCGAAAACTCAAGGCCCATCTCAGAATAAAGGATAACAGCTGAACCAATTAAAGTAGCCCATGTTTTTCTGCTGACAGCTGTCCCACAAAACTAAGATTGGCTCTAGAATGGGCACAGTATGTGATATGGTTTAGATGTTTGGCCCCTCCAAGTCTCACGTTGAGATTTGATCCCCAGTGCTGAATGTGGGGCCTGGTGGAAGCCATCTGGGTCAGGAGGCCGGATCCCTCATGAGTGGCTTGGTGCCCCGCCCCAGTGATGAGAGTGAGTTCTCACTTTATTAGTTCACTCGAGAGCTGGTTGTTGAAAGGAGCCTGGCACCACCTGCTCCCTCTTGCTCCCTCTCTCACCATGTGACACTCCTGCTCCCCCGGCACCTTCCACCTTGACTGGAAGCTCCCCGAAGCCCTCACCAGAAGCAGATGCTGGGGCCATGCTTGTACGGTCTGCAGAACCGTGAACCAAGTCAGTCTCTTTTCTTTATGAACTACCCAGCCTCAGGTAGTCCTTTACAGCAGCACAAAACAGACTAACATCGTATGCAAGGTTATTAACAAAATGTTGGAAACAAACATAAATGTCTGCCAAGAGTACCTGATTAATAAATTATGGTACATCTGTACAATGGAATACTATAAAACTATAGTACATCTGTACAATGGAATACTATAAAACTATAAAAAAAAATTTGGTCTCTATTTCTTACTCTAAGAAAAGTATGTAAAGGGGGGGCAAAGAATTTATATTTATATTTGTTTGTACACACACCAAGAAACTCTGGAAAGATACGCAGAAGGCTAATAATATCTGGAGAAAGGACCTAGGTAGATGCGAGAATGTGAGGAGAAAGACGACTTTCCACTGTACACTGAGATTAACTTTTTGATTTTTAAACCATATGTTTAAAATTAAGTAAACTGAATTAAACAAACAAAAAAATGTAGCCTAAAGAATCTTGGAGTTATGTCCTGGTGGTTGGTCTAAAAAGAGACAAAGAAAAAAGAATCTTGGGGTTGAAGACACTGGATATCTGAACTGACTTAGACTCCTCGAACTGTTTAGGAACAGGGCACGAACGGGCACCGCAGGCTTTCTGTGATTATCCACAGTCGCTATGCAACACCTCTTCCTCGTGAAGTCTCAGGACAGCAGAGCACAGAGTGAGACTGGCCCACTCAAAGCGCCTGGCACTGCACGCGGTTGATAAACACGAACATCAAGAGCAGCTATTTAAAATCAGTGTGAAATGGAAACTGCGCCTTTAAACCATCTGGCCCCTGTGGTTTTTAGTGTCATGACTTTTTAGCACTTATAAACATTACAGAGTACAAGCACATGGGGGAGATAAAATCTATCCCCTCGCTGGGAACTCCCTGTATATTATTTACCTTAAGAAATTAAATATTCTTCTGTCTATGGCCTGGAAAGATATCAAAACATAAAAATGTAGAGGGACTTTGTACACCAAAATACAGCACTTCTTGCTTTGCTTAAGCATTAAGTCTTTGGTTACAAGCAAACATGAGTAGAGTTGATGGTCAGAGATATTATGAACAAAATGCCAAATGGAATATTCACGATGAAGCTGTTAACTTAGCAGGACAACAGGAATATGGAAGAGCAGAGAAAGCAGCTCCAAGAGCTGGCAGATCCTGAGGAATTATTCTATAAACCTATATAGGTTTCCAGTGGGAAAAGTAGAAACAGAACAGTAGTGAAATGGGCAATGCAATCGCAGGCTTTAACCCCGTAACTTTTGGTTCTACATAGTAATTACACTATCCTCTGTACAGCTACCAGTTTTCAAGCCGATTTACTCTAAAATTAAGTTAACCATAGAACTGGTTTCCATACGACTCTATCCAAAATGCAGTCTTTCAGAAAAGTGAGCAAACTTTTTCTATACCACTCTAGAGAGCAAAACTGTGGGTGGACATCACAATGAAGTAGAATTTAGCTTAATATAAAGAGTCTTGCAACAACTACATCTGCTAACAGAACTGCTTCTGCATGGAATAATGAACTCCACAGTCAATCGAATCATCTCAAACACACCATGGCAGGCACAAAGGGTAGAAAGATGAATTCAAGTGAGTCCTTGACTTGAACAAGTTCCATGTCTGAAGGCAGTAATACAAATGACGGTGACACAACCTGAGGTGGGCCTCGAAGGATGACCAGGCATTCGTTAGCCAAAACAGACTGGTGGGGATAGGTTGGGGAGGCGATGGAAGAGTGTGAGCTGAGGTACAAAGCCCGCTGTATACGGGCACTGCCGCAAGCACGCGGCGGGGATGTGAGGAAGGGCAGGGACGTCTAGACCGTGAAAGGTCTTAATATCCTGTTGAGTTAGAACTGCTTATGCAGGTCATGAGGAAGAAGTGACACGAGAGCTTAGTGTGTGGGAAATGTCATAATCTGGTCTGAATTTTAGAAAGATAACCATGGTGCTATTGTAGAAAAGTGCATTTGGGAGCTAGCAGACCACGTAAGAACACACAGGCATAGCTGAACAACAGATGAGGCAGACATAGGGCATCACCAGCAGAAGAGCAGAGATGAGGGGAACAATATATTAGACGTTAAAAACACAAAATCAAAATGATGTGATGAATGTGCAGCCAAGGGTGGTCTCCAGAGTTCTGTGACATAGATCTGCTATTCTATGACAGATTGAGTATCCCTAATCCAAAAACTCGAAATCCAAAATGCTCCAAACCCTGATACTTGGAGGACCAACATGACGCTCAAAGGAGACACTCACTGGAACGACTGGTAAGTCAATCTGAAAAATTCTGAAATCTGAAACATTTATATTTCTAAGCATTTCAAATAAGAAATATTCAACCTGTACTTTCAAATTGTGTTCGTGAGCGTGCCCCAGAGTTTAATTTCAGTTCAGTGTTTTTTTGGGAAACCTAGGCTGCATGAACGGCATTCTCTTCTTTGTTTAAAGGGTTCTAGTAAAACAAACAAAAAAAGTATCACCGGAGTCTTTTCCAACTTTAAGATCCTATGAAATGCTAAAGATACCATCTTTATAACACTGTAGAGATTTGTATAAAGTTTATGTACTGCTTATCAAATAAGATATTCTAAATTAGTATAGATCTATTTGTCTTAATATTTACATTTTTTTAAAGATAGGAAATATTAGTAGAATTTCTAAGCTTATATTTAAGAACTCTAATTACAGCCAGGCATGATGGCATGTGCCTGTAATCATAGCTATTTGAGAGGCTGAGGCAGGAGCATTGCTTGATGCCAGGAGTTCAAATCCAGCCTAGGAAACAGAGAAACTGGGTCTCTAAAAAAAATTTTTTTAAAATAAAATAAAGAGCTTTAGTTACAGGCTGTTAAGCCAATTTTCTGTTCATTACGAACAATGCTGCAGTAACATTAATGTGAAACTCGGGACAAAATGAACTATGTCTTTAAAGATAGTTCTTCATTATGAAAGTCACAGACATGTTCTTCCCGTGGCTGCTTGCTATAGTGAGAAAACATTGTAACAACAAAATCTGGTGACTATAAGACATAGGAGATGAAGGAAGGAGACATTAAAAGAAGATGGCAAGGTTTGGCCCTGCAGAACTGGAAACTACTAACAGAAATAGGAAGATAGGGAAATGACTGCCTCGGCGCGGGGATAGAGAAGACTTTGATTAAAAAGAACATCCATTCGCCTCCAGATACCTTTGCCTTTAAGGGTCTTACAGTGGGTGTTGATTTAAGATAAATAAGTAAAATATATAGTTGACAGAGATAAGTGCTAAAGGGGAAAAAATGAAGAGGAATGGGGTATAAGAAATCCTGTGGTTTAAATGTGTCTGCCAAAGTTCAGGTGCTGGAAACTTATTCTCCAGTGTTGAGAGATGGGACCTTTAGGAAGAAATTAGGTCAAGAGGGCTCTGCTCCCATAAATGGATTAATGTCATTATTGCGGGAATGGATTTGTTATTGTGAGGGCGGGTTGTCACAGCAGCAAGGTCAGCCCTCTCTGGCTCTCGCTTGTCACATGGTGCCTTCCACCATGTTATGACACAGCAAGGAAGCCCTTACCAGATGTGGCCGTGTGATTTTGGACTTCCCAGCCTCCAGAACGAAGAGCCACATAAATTTCTATTTATTATAAATTACCCAGTCTCAGATATTCTGTTGTAATCATAAAATGGACACAAGAAGAAATCATTTTTTAAAAATTTTTTTGGAAATAGGGTCTTGCTCTGTCACCCAGGCTAGAGTGCAATGGCACTCACTGTAGCCTTGAACTCTTGGGCTCAAGCAGTCCTCCCATCTCAGCCTCTAGAGTAGGCAGAGCTAACTACAAGTGTATGTCACCATGCCTGGCTAGTTTTTAAATATTTTGTAGAGATGGGATCTCGGTATGTTGCCCAGGCTGGTCTCAAACTCCTGGCCTCAAGCGATCCTCCCCCCTCAGCCTCCCAAAGCACTGGGATTACAAGCATGAACCACCATGTCTGGACTCTCATTTTGACAGGTCCAATCTAGCTGTTGTGTTTTGAAAAAGGAGAAATGAGGAGATATGTAAGAACCTTTTGCAATAATCTACATGAGATGATGGCCTAGAACAGGGAGAAGGCAGTCGGGGTAGTGAGAAGTGGTAGAATTTTGGATATATCCTGAAGGTAGTGCTTGCTCAACAGATGGCTGCAGAGTGTGAAAAATAGACAAATAAAGGATGACTTTCAGAGCTGCCATTAATTGTTACGGGAAAGACTGCAAGATGAGCAGGAGTTCTGAAATGTCAGGTTGAGATGCCTGTGAGACATCCCAGTGGAAATGTCCAGAAGACAGTCATCAGCATACGCACAATGAGCCATAAGGCCAGATGAGATCACCAAGGGAGTGAGTGTAGAAAGGGAAGAGGTCCAAGGGCTGAGTCCTGGAGCATTCCAAGGTTAAGAGGTAAGAAGTCAGAGAACAGAGGCACTGGAAAGAAGACAGAAAGTAGTTAGAAAGCTGGGACTGGGAAAGAAGGAAAAATAAGGGATTGATATAGATTTGGGAAGTGCTGACAAGACTGAGTTATTAAAAGTTGAGAATAGATAATTCCTCAGATTGCAAACTTTATCAGAAAGAAGAAGAAGGTTAAAAATTGTATGCTAAGTATTAAAAATGTCAAGGATAGGCGGGGCACAGTGGCTCATGCTTATAATCCTAGCACCCTGGGAGGGTGAGGTGGGAGGACTGCTTGAGGTCAGGAGTTCGAGATCAGCCTGAGTAAGAACCAGATCCCGTCTCTACCAAAAATAGAAAAAATTAGCCGGGCATGGTGGCGCGTGCCTGTAGTCCCAGCTACTTTGGAGGCTGAGGCAGGAGGATTGCTTGAGCCAGGAGTTTGAGGTTGCTGTGAGCTAGGCTGACACCACTGCACTCCAGCCAGGGCAACTGAGCTAGACTCTGTCTCAAAAAAAAAACAGAGTCAAGGACAGAGTTTCTTTTTTGTTTGTTTGTTTTTAAGGATAGAGTTTCAATGAGAGGAATAATCAAAATAAAAATACCAGAGAATTACCAAAGAGAATAACCACTGGGTGTCTTTAGCAATCACCCAAACAAAATCACAACATTAAAAATTCAAACCAGGGAGGAGAGGGGAGGAAAGGAGGGGAATAAACCAACCTAATGGGTATGATGAACACTATTTGGGTGACAAGCACACCCATAGCCAGGACTCAAGCATTACAAAAAAAAGATCCATGTAATCTGAAACATTTGTACCCCCCTTAATATTTTGAAATTAAAAAAAATAAAAATGCAAACTCAAACCATATTCAGTGCCAATTCCTAAAGCCCAAATAGATTCTATAAATAAGAAATAAGAACATATATATTTCTCCACTGTTTAGCTGTGTTTAACAACAACCTAGCAGCTGGTTCTATGACTAAACAGATAAATGACATTTCTCACATCACAATTAAACACTGTTCTAAAATAATGGAACATACACAAAATAGAAGTACAGAAATTATAAAAGGCAGAAAAGAACAAAAATAAGCAATTAAAAAAAACATCAGCTACTCAGGAGGCTGAGGTAGGATCGTCTGAGCCCAGGCATTCAAGAGCAGCCTGGGCGACACAGTGGACAACACCTCAGAAAACTAAACAAACACGCAGGAAGTCACGAAAGGATCCTAGAGAGCACATGTTTCTTAAGGCTTATTTCAATTATTATGAAGCTTCGAATTCTCACAATCCTGAAACAAACATCATTTAAGTTTTTAAATAACCTATTTTTTCCACTTGAATAGTAATACAGTAATACATGTATCTAAATATAGAGCTATAAAATATATTTTATTATATTAAGAAAAAAGCATAAGCTGATTAGAGCAAATTTAGAATATAAGGAAAGTAATTCTATCACCCAGAGGAAACTACTACTTAAACCATTTAAAAACATGGCTTTCAGAAAGGATTTTCACCAAATGCTAAGAACTGGGGGTAAGAAAAAAACCAACTTGTCAAACTGGTTAAATGAATAGTCAAGCTCTAATGTTTTACCTTTCTATTTAGAGTTAGGAAGTAACATTTCACCCACCCAGGAATAAAAGTGTATTTGCCTTATAGGTGAGGCTGGCTCAAGGGTCACAAATATCACACATGTAATAAACATTTATTTTCCCATGGGGATTCAATAAAATTATTTTCAACTAGAAAAACAGGTTTTAGCTTGACCTGCAGGGGCAAATATTTGAACTGAACAGTGTAGATTAATGAGTGCTACTGGAGAAGTAACATGAAGAAATCTGGAATGAGGGAACCACCACCCATTGTCCTAACGCATGGGCACCTTGTCCTGAAGGTGCAGTAATATACCTAGTTTCACAAACGGACCACACTGCGATAGCGTTTCTACTTTACACTTGGCACTGCAGTGGCTCCTATTTCTCCTAGGGTGCTGTGTATTTACAGAATCTGATGGGCTGCTCAGTTCACAAAGTACTAAAAATAATGATGTAATGACAAGCCTCTTGACAATGCTACCTTACTGTGCCTTGTTTAAGCTTCACATACATAATAAAGTAGAGCTCTGCTTCAGAGATGTCAAATATAAGCAACTATCCTACTGGTAAATGCAATTTGGCAGTATGTGAAAAGCCTTACTATATGTGAAGGAAACCAGAATGTGTCACTCTAAAATATGCCTCTTTGATATAAAAATTATTATTGAGCTGAAGGCAACTAAGAAGTAGCAAACAGAAGAAAATCTCTCTCTATCCCACTCTTTTCTGCCTAAAGCCAGGAAATAACTTCTCTTTTACTGGAGACAACTCTATGACTCTACCAGCCTACAGACAGCACCAGAGGAGTCTGCAAACAAACCTTACTGCATTAGTTTCCTCCTTTCCCACGGTTTCCCATTCTTGAAAGCCTAAACTCTTTCCTTTGTCCTGCCATTTTCCCACAAATGTGTCATTCTTTGTTGAAGACGCTTTATAAGCCAGAGTTCTAAGCCATTGTTTGAATAACTTTATAACTTTCATCGAGGTTTCTTCCACTCGATGTGTGCTGCATGCATTAATAAACTTGTTTGTTTTTCTCTTGTTAATCTGTCTTTTGTTATAGGGGTCCCAGCTAAGAACTCTGAGGGGTTAAGGAAAAAAATATTTTTCCTCCTCAACAACTGCATACAAAGAATGTTTAAATATTGTTTATAATAGCAAAAAACATATCAGCAACTTAAGATTCCAACCTAAGATTAAACACTGGTACATCGCCACAATGGGTTACTGTTTAACCCATAAATATTTTAAGATAAATACATACTGGTATATTCATACTGCAGTAGTGAAAACCGCACATACGAGGGGATCCCATTTCTGTGAGAGTGTATGAAATCTAACTGTGCCAGGTGTCACCATCCTCTGAATGTCATACTCTGCTTCTTCCAGTTTATGGCACAAGACTGGATTGGCTTGAATGCTAGCTTATGGGTTCCTTCGAAGTCTCCCTCAAGTTATCTCTGAATGTCCTGAAAAAAGGTGTGTCACACGATAGCCACCAGGTCTGTCAACTGCACTCGTCGTGCAGAATCTGTGTGTCTGCTGCGACTCTCCCTGCACCTCACCACCGCCCAGGGCCACGTGGAGAAGCTTCCTCACTGTCCGTCCCCAGTGCACAGGCTAACGTCAGAGCCAAAGGAACGAACTCCACAGGCACCTAACGCTTCCAAACCTGGGAAGAACGGCCTCCTCTCACTCAGAAGTCCCCAGGCCTGTCGACGCATGCAAGCGGACGCTAAGCAAAGGAAAGTGGTTTCCAGGGACGCCCGCCCAGAGTGCCCTGTTACACGCCTGTTTGCCAAGAAAAAGGTCTTGGAGGATACACACACGCAAATTTGTCAACAGTGGTTATCTTTAAGTATCTGGACTTTTTTCCTTATCTGCGATTTTATAATTTTCTTCAATAAATCGGGTTTGTTTTTGAGGCAGGAAAAAAACCCTCAATTTTTGAAGCTAAAAAGCAAAATATTTAAGTAGCAAATACATTACTGAGAAACATTTCCTTAAAGAGCAAACTGTAAAAATAATTTCTGACAAATATTCACAATCATCTGGCCTCTAATCTGCGCCCAGCGCCAGCCGCCCTCCTGGCCCGTGGGCACTTACATTCCTGAAGACATTCTGTGTCGGTGCAGTAGGACTGGGACTGCCGCAGCTACAACGAATGAGAAGAAAGACAGTCAGCTGTTGGATCTAACCGGGAGTGGACGATCATTACAGAAAGGTCACGTTTTGTTTTTAATAAACGCTACCACATTACATATTGTACCTTCAAAATCTGATACAAACACAGGATACCCTGAGGGACCGTCTACTTTTTTTCTACTCAAAATAGTTTTCAAATACAACGTGATCTGGTGTAGTTCACCTATTTAAATTAAGGAATAAAAAAAAATCACCCACGACAGAAACTCCCGCTGCCATATGTAATTAGGCTTCCCAAAGGAAAAGTGCTAAACTGTAGAGAACTAACTGGAAAAAGAGTAAACACCTTTGTTAATGAGATTTTTCTTCTCATTGAAAATTAGAAGCAGATAGAGAAAACACAGGTTCTATTTGTAAAAAAACTGCACCTTTGAAAGGAAGAAATATAATTTTTTCTTGTATCTGCATAAGCAAACAGTAATTGGATAAATAAGAAACAAATAAAAGGAGTTAGCACAAGGGGTGGTGGTGGGATAGAAGAGTAGAGAGACTGTGACAGAGATGAGAGCTAAATTTTTCAATGTCTGTATTTTCATATAATCTGATTTTTGAATCATGTGGTTATCAATCTTAAGAAAAAATTAAAAAATAAAAAAAGCCCATATTATCAATAACATAAGGTCATTCACACATGTCTTTTTTTTTTTTTTTTTCATAGAAACAGGGTCTTGATGTTACCCAGGCTGGTCTCAAACTCCTGGCCTCAAGCAATCATCCTGCCTCAGCCTCCCAAAGTGCTGGGATTACAGGCGTGAGCCACCACGTCTTGCCTAGGTCATCCTTTTAGAAATGTATGCTGAGGCCTTTTAGGATGTTTAGAAATGAAAATCTCATAAATCATAAAATGGTGACAACTAATAAACGAGAGGCACACAACTTCCCAACGCGGTCTCATTGCTCATCGCATCTTCTCTCCACGACGCCACTACGCGGGAAAGCAACTGCGGGGCGGGTGTGCGCGGCTGGTTCAGCACAGGCTCTCCAGAAAGACAAGCCTAGATTCAAAGTCTGGCTCTGTGACTTTCTAGAATTTCAATACCTCTAATCTTCAGTTTCCTCATCTGGTAAAATGGGGATATAATGTTACCTTTATCTCACAGTTCTAGTGAGAATTAAACAATACATGTGAAGTATAGTTCGCAACCCAAGGCGTGTTAGCTTTTATTGCTGTGCCACACATTTTATGGCCTCATCTAAACAATTATTGTAATTAACAACTATACAAATCATTTTGTAAATTATTCTCTAAGATGATCAGGTTTGCTCTGGTATATACCACTAAAAGTAATTCTATTTGAACTAGAATGAGAAAACAGACCTTAATATAAAGTATGTTGTATATCTCAACCCTTTCTAAATAAGAAAGGAATCAATCCATAAACTCTTACTAAAATTATACATTCTAAAGAAATTTTTAAAAAAACTATTATGCCCTTAAGTCACAAAACAGACCCAACAAACCCCAACGAATCTCTTAGTTTGCATGTATTTTGTTTAAGTTTTATGTTTTCCCTATAAGTAATATGTGTACATGTACAAAATCTAGAAGTACGAAAGGATATTCCGTGCAAGGTGAATCTCCCATTCTCTCTTTCAGCCTCCCTGGCACTCAGTTTTTTGGTGATTTTCCAGAGATGGCCTTACATTTTCACAAACATGTATACATTTTTTCCCCATTCTTTTCCCACTTCCAAGTAGCATTGTAGAGAAAGTAAAACAAAGAGATTCATTAGGTTAAAAGGTCTGGGGAACAAATAAGAACTATTTCATCACTTAGATATCAAATAGGGAATAAAAATAATTTTCCTACTGAATTGATTATTCTGGGTTTAATCTTTAGCAATGATATAGCAGATTTCTAAATTTACAGATGAAATGTAAATGACCAACGAATCATCAGCTCTTTGTACCAAGCGCTGCCCTTGTCTTGAGGTCTGACTTGCTGCCTGGCTGTAGCTCAATGATATTTATGAATAATATGATTTCTGTGTGAAAAGCCCCCCGATTTTTATATATCCATTTCCTTACACATCCACTTCCAGGAACTGCCCATCGCCAGCCCTGGCTCCTTCCCCACGCCTCCACTGGTCCGGTGCTTCTCTCCCAGATGCTCACCTGCGCTTCTTCGTCCTTTGTTAACACCCAGGTCTGGGTTTCACCCATACCCCTGCAGTCAGTGGGGTTGTGGTCTACAACAGGGGTCACCAAACTGCAACCTCTAGGCTAGATGCATGTTTTCATAAATAAAGTTTTACTGAAACACAGCTGCACCTGTCTGTTTACATATTGTCTATGTGGCTTCCAATACCAAAGCAGAGCTGAGCAGTGGCCACAGAGACCCAAGCCTACAATATTTACTATTGGCCCTTAAATCAGGGAACACTGCTAATAATGATGCCCGGTTAAAGATACGGAGGAATTACCCACGAGGTAAGACAAAAATATTTTTGTCAAGGCATAAAAAAAATGTTCATTTACAGCCGGGTGCGGTGGCTCACGCCTGTAATCCTAGCACTCTGTGAGGCCGAGGCAGTAGGATTGCTCAAGGTCAGGAGTTCGAGACCAGCCTGAGCAAGAGTGAGACCCCGTCTCAACTATAAATAGAAAAAAATTAGCCAAACAACTGAAAATAGAAAAAATTAGCCAGGCACGGTGGCGCACGCCTATAGTTCCAGCTACTCGGGAGGCTGAGGCAGGAGGATCGCTTGGGCCCAAGAGTTTGAGGTTGCTGTGAGCTA
>NW_012146412.1:1186510-1193682 GCF_000956105.1 Propithecus coquereli | reverse complement strand
AATGTGAGATGCTTATTCATTATGTTTAGTTATAATGTAAAAATCATTTATTCACTTACTCATTCAAAGTATTTACTGAATGCCTACCATGTGCCATGTATAGTTCTAGGTGCTGAAGATATGGTATGAAAAAAAGTTTTTACTTTTATAGATCACATAATCTTGTGGGAGAAATCAGACAATTAACAAATACATTATAAAAATGTCAGAAAGACATGCAGAGAACCAAAATAGAATAGCATGACAGAGGGCAGCTGAGTAGCCACTGTAAATTAGGCATGAGAGGCAGTGACACTTGGAGGCTGTCTACATGGCAGTGGAGCATTCCCGGCAGAGTGAAGAACCAGGAAAGGCCCCTGGGCGCAAAGGTGTCTGTGAGCCAGAGTTGAGGGACCAAAACGCCACTGGCCCGGGCACTTAGCTGCTGGACTTAGTTAACCTCAGAACCAAATAAATTCTTTGAAAATGCTCAAAACTCATCCCGGTTTGCCGTGAATGTCATTTGTCTGACTACCTCCCACTCTAAGACATACCAATATATAACAGATACCTGTATGTTTTATCACTATGGAATAGGAATACTTTTTCATCATATAATATTTGAGATATATTTAAATACAAATATATTTTAACACAAATGTTAAAATTTACATATTACTTTTTACTTTATAATAATTCATAATTTGTTATAAATTATATAATAAAATAACATTACAGAACGCTTAGAAATTAATGTGGATTTACTCACTGTCCTAATATAGTTATCATTGTTATATATTCTTTTCTAGTTTTAAAATATGCACCCTTTCACACAATTGCAATTATTGTAACAAATATTTATTAGGAATTTGCTATGTGCTAGATACTGTACTAAGAACTTTAGCTCACTATCTTATATAATCCTCACAACCATTGCAGGAGGGAGGTACTATTATTCCTACTTTACCAATGAAGAAACTGAATTTTGAGGAGGTTAGCTAACTTAAATCCAGTACTAACTCCAAAATCTAAATTCTTAACCATAATTCCATTCTATTTTACAATGAACAAAGTTTTATATCATAATTTTAGAGTATCATTAGCATGAAATATTCTCTAACCACAATTAGAAGTTACAAAATATTCTAGTGAGTTGGGGGGGTGCTGTGCCTGTCTTTGGAGGCAAGGCCAAAGGACTGCTTGAGGCCAAGAGCTTGAGACTAGTCTGGGCAATATAGTGAGATCCCTTTTCTACAAAAAATAAGAAAAATTAGCTGTGCATGGTGGTGCATGCCCGTAGTCCCTGCTGCTCAAGAGGCTGAGGCAGGAGCATCACTTGAGCCCAGGAGTTCAAGGCTGCAATGAGTCACGATCCTGCCACTGCGCTCTACTCTGGGCAACAGAGAGAGACTCTGTCTCAAAAAAAAAATAAAAATTGTGAGTGAGTTGACGTACAATAGAATTGAAGTGAAACAAATTCAGAGTACAGTGAAAATGACCATAGGTATATAGTTACTCAGTAGTCTTCTAAGACCAACAGGACTAGTGTTTTGTTTCTTTTCCCCCAGCACTAAAAGAGATTTCTCTTTAACGTCACCAGAAAGAGTACGTACGTTTCCCTTTGGGACAATGCTAGAACACAGTAATGTACAATTTGTCCTGCTACATAAATTTCTATAAAACCAATTAACTCATACACAATTGGTTAATGGAGAAATTATGTCAGTTTAATGTGGAAGCTGTGTTGGTTCATAAGTGATTTTTCCCAGTTAAGGGGAGCCTGAAAAGCGGAAGGCAAATTATGACTTTCAGCAGGAATGGATATACATAGCCTTTAGTTCACTGCTGGGCAGGCAGGAGCTCTTCCAGCTTTAAGAAAATGAAAAATGAGTACCTTTATGCGCGTGCACACGCGTGCACACACACACACAACCAAGAATGAAAGAAATTATTCATCAGGAGCCTGGCTAAGTGAAACAACTTCATCTTAGACCAAGCTACAGTGAGTCTTGGGGCCGTCTTGCCAAGAGCTAGTGTTGGATACTGTTCTGCGATGGGTTCCTGGCTACGTTCTTCCTGTTTGAAAACAAGCTATGCTGTAGGAGGCTCTGAAAAATGAAGTATCCAAGTATCATGACCACACTCCAAGTCCAGCAGTTATGGGTTTTTTTCCAAAGCAGAGGTGCTGGAATTCAGTATGTTGGATTCAAACACCTGTGATGGATAAAGTATAGTCTTTTAAAGATTTCAAAAGCCATCTATTAAGCAAAACAGGAGAATCTCAGTTTTGACAGAACTTCAAGTGGAAAGATCTAATTCACAAGTATCTCAGTTTCCTCTTGACTTATTTGGATAATACAGTGGTACTACTGCTGATTTTGGCTACTCCAAAAGGAAACAATTTGTAGAAACAAAAAGAGGAAAACCAAGGATAATATACACTGTGAAGGAAACAGACACGGGAGCATCTGTAAGATGGACCACAGGCTTCAAATATTTTCTGTGTCATGGTAGGGCTGGGGGTGGGGTGCCAGTGTGGACTGTCTATGGACAATAGCTGCTGTCCAGGTAAGCTTTCATGTAAACACTGATCTTAGGAAGAACTGAAAGCAGAGCTAGATCTCCCCAGCTGAACAATGATGGTCATGAAAAGTTCTTGAGGTAAGTTAACTTCAAATTAGCAGAGACAGCATAATGTGAGTAGATACTATTGAAAACTGAAGATAGGAAATAGGTGTGCGCAGTTTAAAGTATTCTGACTGGTTTTAAGTATTCTGATCATCAGCAACAGGTCATGGGGTTCTAAATTGTGACTATATTTCAAAACACTAGTTTTTGAGTCTATATTATGCATCTGAGATATAGAAGAGAACTCCATGGAAAATCAAACATAAAGCCTCTATAAAAATAACAAAAATATTTCCTACTTTCTAATGTTGCTCAGTATTATTCTAGTTGTTACAGATAGAGCAGTGAACAAAATGGGCAAAATCCCACCATCAAAGATAAACATTTTGTTAACATTTTGGTTAATGTGTTCCACATACGTGTATATATTTTTGTAACACAGTACTTATGTTTGCACATATACATTTACAAAATAGGACACTCTCCATATTAATTTGCTATTTCTTTTTTTAGACAGAGTCTCACTCTGTTGCCCGGGCAAGAGTGCCGTGGCGTCAGCCTAGCTCACAGCAACCTCAAACTCCTGGGCTCAAGCGATCCTCCTGCCTCAGCCTCCCGAGTAGCTGGGACTACAGGCATGCGCCACCATGCCCAGCTAATTTTTTCTATATATTTGCAGTTGTCCAGATATTTTCTTTCTATTTTTTTTAGTAGAGACGGGGTCTCGCTCTTGCTCAGGCTGGTTTCGAACTCCTGAGCTCAAACGATCTGCCTGCCTCGGCCTCCCAGAGTGCTAGGATTATTGGTGTAAGCCACGCACCCAGCCAATTTTGCTATTTTTTTGCCACACTTAACAATCAGCCCTTTTATTGCCTAAAAAAAAAAGCTCTAATTTATCTGACATTTAATGCTTCACAGTATTTCATTTAATTCTACCATTTCCAAAAGTTTATGTGAGGCCCAACGCGGTGGCTCACGCCTGTAATCCTAGCACTCTGGGAGGCTGAGGCGGGCGGATCGTTTGAGCTCAGGAGTTCGAAACCAGCCTGAGCAAGAGCAAGACCCCATCTCTACTAAAAATACAAAGAAATTAGCTGGACAACTAAAAATATAGAAAAAATTAGCTGGGCATGGTGGCGCATGCCTGTAGTCCCAGCTACTCGGGAGGCTGAGGCAGAAGGATCGCTTGAGCCCAGGAGTTTGAGGTTGCTGTGAGCTAGGCTGACGCCACGGCACTCGAGTCCAGACAAAAGAGTGAGACTCTGTCTCAAAAAAAAAAAAAAAGTTTATGTGAAAAACAATGCTGTGGTAAAGGTTCCTATAAGTACGTTCTTACAAACTTGATTAATCTTGTTAGGAAAGAACTGCTAGACTAAAGATATGCATAGTTTAAGTTTTGATATTCATTGCCAGACGAGAGGGGAATTTTTTTTAATGAAAAATACAAACACAGTACATTCAAGTATTTCTGCATAATCACACCACTGCATAAGTCCAGTGTTTCGACTAAAATACCAACTAGAGCCTAATACTACTTCTGATCAAATTTGGTTCTTAATGATTAAGTAGCATCTCTACATAGAACAACATAACAAACATAATTTTGAAGGACCGCAATAATCCATGCACACTTAAGCCACAATACTATAAACAATCAGGTTAAAGGCAAGTTTAAATATTTTTAAAATGTCCAACACTAATAGGCGGGCTACTTTGCCTAAATGATATGCAAAGTAGAACAACTACTCCTGATTTCTCATATACATTCCCCAACCCTACAAAATATCAATACATCTGGAATTTGAGTTAAATTACTTTACTGAATCAAATCATCATGATGCAATTTACTGCCACTGAAGAGATTACAGTATAATTCATAGCTACACGCTTATGGTACAGTCCATTTTAATTACATCTAAAGGTACATAAGCGCATAGAAATGTGACCAGAAGGTCTATAAACTTAATGTGACCTCCGGCAAAGCAAGTAATAGTGGCCACGAGGTAGGAGGGGCAGGCAAGTGGGGGGGCAATAGGAAGGGAGATAATATCCTGCTCCATATTTCTACATCATTTCAAGCTTTCATAATCTTGATAATGACATATTACTTATATTATTAAAAGGCAAAGTTCCAATACCATGACACTGCTAAAAATGAGCCTTTGATTTGCTAATGTGAAAATATATATGAAGTGGGAAAGAAAGAACAAGTTGCAGAAATGTATTGCCTTCGCCAGTCTGAGCTGCCCCTAAGCTCTGCAAGGCTCTAGGCAATCCCCCAAGATTTTGGTGACCCCAGGGCTTTGGGCAGAGGCCATCTGGCCTGTTAATGTGGAGGCCATGGCCCTCCTGTTTGGAAAGTAAAAAGGCAACCCTGATGATCCCTGAATCACTGACAGGATCATTCGTCCCTTGTCTTGAAGAATAGTGTACATTTGCAGCCAAATAGCTCTATGGTCCTGTCCTGTAAAATCCAAGAAATCCCACAGCTTTCTTCATTCCACCTAATCTCTTTACCCGTTAGTGCCAACTGACAGTTTCCTGCTGGGATTGCTGATTGGTTCTGTGCTTTAGACCACACGAACGGTCAGCCACACATTTAGTGTTCTCTTCTGAATATGCTTTCTCATTTTCTGTGATACGAACAGGCTGAGAATTTTCCAAATTTTTAAGTTTTGGCTCCTTTTTGCTTTATAATTCCATCCTCAATTCATTTCTCTCGTTTTGAATTTTACTGTAAACAGTCAGGAGGAACCAAGCCACTCCTTTAATACTTTGTTTACAAATCTCCTCAACAAAATATTCAGTTTCATCACCCACAAGTTCTACCTTCCATCTATAAAACACTAGAACACAAACACAATTCAGCCAAGTTCTTTGCCACTTTGTAACAAAGATCACTTTTTCTCCATTGTCTAATAATGTTCTTCATTTCTGTCTGAGACCAGATCAGAACGGCCTTTACTGCTCGTACTTCTACCAAAATTCTGTACATGATTATTTATGCACTCTATAAGATGGAAGCTTTCTCCACAGGTCTCCCTTTTTCTTTCTGAGCCCTCTCCAAAGCCACCTTTAAATGCCCACGTTTCTACCAGCAGTGTCTCACGGCAGCACCGGCCTGTTGCTCTAGCACGCACCTAACACGCTCCAGCCTATTTCCGTCACACAGTGACAAAGCTGCTCCCCATTTTCAGGTATTTGTTATAGCAGCACCCCACTTCTCAGTAGCAGTTTATCTTAGTCGGCCAGGGCTGCAATAACAAACACCATAAGACTGGGTGGCTTAAACAACACTTATTTCTCACAGTTTTGGAGGCTGGGAAGTATAAGATCAAGATGCTGGCTGATTTGGCTCCTGGTAAGGGCCATCTTCCTGGTTGCAGACGGACATCTCCTTGCTGTGCGCTCGCACGGTGGAGAGAAAGAGCGTGTCTCTTGTGTATCTTCCCATAAAGGCACCAATCCTACCACAAGGGCTCTGCCCTCCGGACCTAATTACTTCCCAAAGGCCCCACCTCCAAAACCAGCACTTTGGAGATCAGAGATTCAACACAGCAGTTTGGGGGGACACAAACATTCACCCCATAGCATGCATATGTACTATGATCCCTTCTATGTGAAACAAAAAGATAAACTATATACACAGATATGTACTCATAAAATTTCTAGAAGGATATATGTGGCTGGCTGTATTCTTCAACAGCATTATTTCCAAGTCATACATGCTCTTCCACAGTCTTGCCACTCCCTGTCAGGAGATGAAATCTATTTGCCCTCCTCTTGAACCTGGCCAGGCTTGTAATTACCACAACCAAGAATATGGTAAAAGTGTTGTATGTGATTTATTAGGCTAGGTTCTCTCCCTCCTCCATCTTCTCTCTGGACCTTGGAACTAACCCACCAAACTGTGAGGAAGCCAAGCGGCCACATGAAAAAGCCACATGTGGGTTTTCTGACTGACAGTGTTAGCTAGGGTTTCAGCCACCCACCAGCATCGACTGTCAGAGAGTGAGTGAACAAGCCTCCAGATGCTCCCTGCCCTCAGCCTCTGATCTTCCAGCTAAGAACATAGCCCTGTACATCAGATAAGCTGTGTGAATTCCAGATGCAGTTTGTCAGCTTAATAAATGCTGTTTTATGCCACTAAGTTTAATTTTTTATACATCCGTAATAATGAGAATAATATACAAGAAACTGTTAATAGTGTATGTTCAGTCAAGTGGCAATGAGGGGTTGGGAAATACAGGGAGATTTTACTTTTCCCTTTCTATATTAGCTCTGCTTGTACTTTGTGTCTTGAAGAAATAGTTATTCACTTTTTAAATAAATCATATCCTTACTTCCTAAATACACAGTTCAAAATTAGTAAAATCAATTGTATCACTAACTATAGAAGGACTATCTACTCTTCCAGTTCCTAGATATTGATGAAAAGCATTAAGATTTGAAAGAAAGGCCGGGCGTGGTGGCTCACGCCTGTAATCCTAGCACTCTGGGAGGCCGAGGCAGGCAGATTGTTTGAGCTCAGGAGTTTGAGACCAGCCTGAGCAAGAGCGAGACCC
>NW_012146412.1:1184247-1185645 GCF_000956105.1 Propithecus coquereli | reverse complement strand
TAATTAAATATTTTACAAAGTTTAAAGAACATACCTAGCAAAGATACATTTGCTGGGTAGAGAGGTCTCTCAAGAAACTTTTCAGGTACACATTTTTCTGCCAGGAAAGGTCCAATAGGTCTTAAACTGATTTATTTAAGTGCAGTAGACATCACAACTTACAGGGCCTATACGCAGGAATCTGACCAAAGTAAAGGTTTGCCTCTGGCAAACCTGCTTACAGTACTTTAATACAGAAACAAATTTCAGTAAATTAAAATGTAGAATTTTTAGTTACGCTGTTCAGAGTAAGAGCTGAAATATATAAAGATCAACAATTTTAAAAAAAGAGGATTATCTGCATTCCAAATCTTAGGTTACCACAGAGAACAGAAAAAAACGCAACAGCAAAATCCAAGTTCATATTTCTAAATCCATCCGTTCTTTCTGGAACTCCTATCATTAACAAAAGGAACAATATACTAAGAGACAGCCAGTCAAAGAGAAAAACAGAAGAAAAAGCAGGTAGAAAGGGAGAAGAGGGTGAAGCCAGAATTCTACAAATGATTTCAATGGGAGAAAAAGTCCCTCTCCAGGCTGTTTTCATGGTTGTAAGGAAATGAGTCATTTTTTAATTTAAAGAATACTAAAGCTATCATTTGCATTGTGGTTTTAAAAAAAATACTAAAGTAGTTATAAGGAAACACCTAATTTTTCTTTTCATTTTTTTTAAAAGAATACTAGACAACTTAAAAGAATGATTTATGATTAGACTGAGGTTTTACGCTGGCATCTTTCTACATAGGTAGTAGAACCCTACTGCTACATCACTAAAAGTCTGTATTTATCACTGGGCATGTTCTCATATTAAATAAAACACAGAATTATATGTGACATGATAAAGATCTGATTTTAATTGAAAGAGACTCATGCAGTGGCTCATCCCCGTAATCCTAGCACTTTGGGAGGCGGAGGTGGGAGGATTGCTTGAGGTTAGGAGTTTGAGACTAGTCTGAGCAAGAGCAAGACTAGCTCTACAAAAAATAGAAAAATTTTCCAGGTGTAGTGATGCATGCCTGTAGTCCCAGCTACTCAGGAGGCTGAAGCAGGAGGATCGCTTGAGCCCAGGAGTTGGAGGTTGCTGTGAGCTATGATGATGCCACAGCACTCTAGCCTGGGTGACAGAGTGAGACCCTGTCTCAACAACAACAAAAAAAAGGAGATTCACTGTATATTTTCATCTATCTCTTTTGAGTTCTTTTAGCCAATATTATAAAGCATTAAAACTCTAATTAGACTACAGTTGTCCCTTGGTACCAAAATCGAAATGCTCAAGTCCCTTATATAAAATAGTATAGTATTTGCATATAACCTATGCACATACTCCTGTATAATTCAAATCATCTCTAGATTACTTAT
>NW_012146412.1:1182742-1183330 GCF_000956105.1 Propithecus coquereli | reverse complement strand
ACTTATAATGCCTTTGAAGATGCTTAGAAAGTTTTATAATATTTTTCAGTTAATTATTTCAACAGGTAATGCATTCATATGGTTTTAAAATGTTAAAATACAATGAAGAATCTGCCTCCTGCTCTTTTCTCCTACCCCACCCTTAATCTCATATGCAGTGCTTTTTTTTTTTTTTTTTTGAGTCAGTCTCACTGTGTTGCCCGGGCTAGAGTGCCGTGGCGTCAGCCTAGCTCACAGCAACCTCAAAACCCTGGGCTCAACCAATCCTCCTGCCTCAACCTCCCAAGCAGCTGGGACTACAGGCACTTGCCACCCTGCCTGGTTAATTTTTTCTATTTTTAGTAGAGACGGGGTCTCACTCTTGCTCAGGTTGGTCTCTCTTCCACCCTGGCCTCCCAGAGTGCTAGGATTATAGGCGTGAGCCACTGTACCCACTCAACTCCTATCTTTTGTTAATATTATTCCTGTATTCCATTTGATTGTTTGGCTTTGATTTGTATTTTGTGTGAGATTAAGAGTATCATATTGGCCGGGGCGCGGTGGCTCACGCCTGTAATCCTAGCATTCTGGGAGGCCAAGGCGGGCAGA
>NW_012146412.1:1166347-1182417 GCF_000956105.1 Propithecus coquereli | reverse complement strand
AAAAAAAAAAAAAAAAGCGTATCATATTCTTTTGGATGGCTTTTTCCATTCTTTTATCACTTTTCTACAGTATTTTGTTTTCAGTGGCTGTCTCCCTTGAAATAGCATTTTAAAATTCCAATCTCTTTTAATAGGGAAATATAATCCACTCACACATAACATTTTACTTTATGTTTTCTATTAACTATGTTTCCCCTATTTATTATTCTTGCCTGCCTTCATAAGCTTATTTGAGTTTCCATTTTTTTATAACCCTGATTCTCCTCCTATTCTAAGGTTCTCAAATGCATCAGTAATACCTGCTACGGCATTCCAGATATCTGAGAGTCAGGGTTTTGGTTGTTGTGATTGGCTTACATTCCACATGACTTAAAAATGTCCTGCCAGACATTCACAAAAGTGAAAAAATGAGCCTATAATCTAACCCCATTTCACTGAAAAACACAAAGTAATTTTTAGATGGTTTTACTCAACACTTAATTTTTCAAGGAATTTAACTAGACTTTAGTATTTAAATCAGGGAAGATTATGATTAGTTTTATTTAAAACTTTACTAAGAATTGTCCATCATTTCAGAAAATCATTGTCACTGAAGACCAACACAACAAACATGTGTGAGTCTGCACTTATAGCCATAACACTCATGATTTTTCATATATTAAAAGTATCTAACTGTTTCATCTTATCTTCTCATGTAGCTGTGCCTGAGTACATCATGGTCTTCTTCTATTTCTTCAGCTGCTGTGTTTGTTTTTCTGCTCGCGTTCACTGGTGAAGGACTAGCTCAGTGGACAGGCACAGCATGGAGTTTCCGCCACCAAGCAAGCGCGCAGGCAGGCCAGACAGCCTCCGAACTCCCGAAGCCGGGCAGCCTGCCTCCCACGGCTTTCCAGCACGCTTCCTTCCTGAGCCAGGGTCCTTTCTCTTCCTTCCACCTTCTAACCACCGTGGCGGGTGGGGCTGCCTTTGCTTCCTCTTGGTCCTCAACATCCAGCTAGGAGCCCTCCCCATGTATTACCTTCCACTTTTTAAATAAAGCAATTCCCATGGTTTTAGTCTGGTCCCAAAGGCCTACACCAGTCACTGTATATTCCACAGAGGGGAACAGACAGACACACAGCTACTCCACAGACCCGTAGCTCCTCTTTGTACTCACTGATCTTGGAGGGTTTTGCTTTATTTTGATAGTTTGAAATTGTCTTAATTATTCACATATACAATTTACAAGGTTTGTTCTGAAAAACGACAGTTCCTCATCCTTCCTTCCCATTTCCCCCCTCCAGAGGCAACCATTTTTAACTTTTAGCCAATTCTTTTAATATTTACCTCCATGTACGTTACATATAAACATGGTCATTGAACTTGATGGTGTTTTAGTGTTAGGCAATATCTGCAGATGCACCAGCACAGATTAAGGCCTCGTTCTCCTTCCCTGACCCCACTTTACATACACTCTTCTCATCTCCTGATAACTGCTATATCATAAAGTTGTTTAGTTCAATACTCAAATCATCACATTACGATGACTATGTAAATGTTCTTCATAGTTGAGCCACCCGGTAAACTGTATTGTAATTACTTTTTCTTTTCTGTTCTATTTTCTGTGTTTCTTTACAGTCAATAATATTTTTTTCCCCTCATTTACTTGGTTTTTTTTTTTTTTTTTGAGACAGAGTCTCACTGTGTCGCCCGGGCTAGAGTGAGTGCGGTGGCGTCATCCTAGTTCACAGCAACCTCCAACTCCTGGGCTCAAGCGATCCTCCTGCCTCAGCCTCCCGAGGAGCTGGGACTACAGGCATGCGCCCCCACGCCCAGCTAATTTTTTCTATATATTTTTAGTTGTTCGATTAATTTCTTTCTATTTTTAGTAGAGACGGGGTCTCACTCTTGCTCAGGCTGGTCTCGAACTCCTGAGCTGAAACAATCCACCTGCTTCAGCCTCCCAGAGAGCTAGGATTACAGGCGGGAGCCACCGCGCCTGGCCTCATTTACTTGGTTTTTCATGACTTTTCACAACTTGTTTTCAGTTATCTAGATCATAAGATGTCTGAACTCATGAGGCATTCTATCAATTCATCTTTCTGAACAAAGTCTTTTCCAGAGCCATGGCCCCCCCGACTGAGCCAGGCCCCCCCGCCTGAGCCAGACCCCCCTGCAGTCCTGGCGCACAGGTGCCGCCCCGGGACGTCCCTTCGCCATTATCCTGGAAAGTATTTTTCTTCTCATACGTGCTGGATCTCTTGCTTTCTACCCTTCGACTTTTAGTCTTCTTTCTTGGCGTATGCCTTCGTTTTGGTGAAAAACAGTTCGTCCTCTAGTAAGTTCCTCTGAAAGGGTACTTGTAAAATTTTTGAAGGAGCCCCCTGCACCTTGGTTGATAGTTCGTTCGGTTGGATACCGAATGCTGCATTGGTAATTTCCCTTCAAAATTTTGAAGTCATTGTGTCAATGCCTTCTAGTTTATAATTTTGCTGTTGAGGAGTCTAAAGTCATTCAGATTCTTGATCCTTAGTATGTGACCTGTTTTCCAGGAATAGCAAGGCATCCAGAATTGTCAGAACAAAGTGAGCAAACGAGAAGAGTAGGGTGGAAGAGGACAGATTACGTACGGCCATGTAAATTTTGTTGTTTTTTTTTCACTCTGAGTCTCATAGGAGCTAATACAGGATTTTGAGCAAAGGAGGAACATTTAGCTGACGTGTCTAAAATGGATCACTTCAGCTGCTGTGGTGAGATTAAATTTGAAGGGGGTGGGGCCTGACAGGCAGGAAGAAGTAAGGAGATCTATAAAGAGGCAAAATGCAGTACTAACCCAGGCAAGCGATGATGGTAGATTGGACCAGGATGTCGCATTGGAGGTGTGACAAATGGCTGGATTCTGGAAATATTTTTGAGGTTGAGCCAAAAGGATTTGTTTCTGTATCAGATATGGGGTTGAAAGAACAGGGTTAAACGTGACCCGAAGTTGTTGCCTGAGCAATCAGAATAATGCAATGAATAGGAAGACTGACAGAAGTATGAGCTTGGAAGCAAGATAAGTTTGGTTACACACATGTAAAATGCCTATTAGTTATCCAAATAGAGATGATGTACAACAGTTGGATATACAAAAGTCTGGAATCCAGAAGCAGCAGTATCTTGGTCCAACTAGCTCTGGGGCATGACTTTGGCTCTCATTTTGACCATGTATCCTTCCTTTCATCCTATTCATTTTTCACGCCAGGTTCTTCAATGTGAGCCACATAATATCCTTTTAATAAGCCCTTTTCTCGTCAAATCAGCCAGAACTTCTATTACTTATAATAAAGAACTTTAACTAACATAATTATTGAATCAGGAAAAGAAGTTAGATTGATTGATTTTGTTTTTTTTTTTTTAGAGACGGGATCTCACTGTCACCCAGTCTGCAATGCAGTGGAGTGATCATAGCTCACTGTAGCCTTGAAATCCTGACCTTAAGCAATCCTTCTGCCTCTGCCTCCCAAGTAGCTAGGACTACAGGTGTGTGCCACCACATCCAGCTAATATTTCTTTTCTTTTTTTTTTTAAGAGATGGGGTCTTGCTATGTTGTCCAGGCTTGTCTCAAACTCCTGGCCTCAAGCAATCCTCCACCCCAGCCTCCTGAGTCATTAGGATTACAGGTGTAAGCCACCATGCCTGGCAGAAGGAAGTTTTAAACTGTGAATGAATAAAACTTTATTAAAAGGAACATAAATGATACATAAAAGTAAGGTGGGAGGATAGCTTGAGGCCAAGAGTTTGAGGCCAGCCTGGGCAACATGGCAAGACTCTATCTCTTAAAAAAAAAAAAATCATGAAAGATTTATGTACATTAGTACATTTTACTTTAGCATTATTTATAGTAGTATATAGTATACTTTATTATTTATGAAAAGGAACTAATGATAAAATCCTAATTGCTCCTACGTTGTATATATCCCTTAGCAAAGCCATCTATTTCCACAGAATAGACAAAAACCAAACCACAACTCAGTATACAGCTAATGAGCTAACCCATAAATACTCACTAAAATTTTCAAGTTTCCCCAGGTTTCTACTTTCTATTAGCACTTTAAATCCTTTGAAACTGATGACACTCTGACTTCCAAAAAAACTCAATTTTATCATGAGGTCAAAAATAACAAAAATTCCAAATTAGTACTTGAAATTAATGAGATGTTACTCTAAGAATGAATTAAATGTCCATTTTTAGAAAAATGAGACTATATCTCTTCTCTGTCATCATACTGGAACACATCACTATTACATCTATGAGTTTCCTGAGCACAGAGGGATTTAAATTCTGATAGTTATAACTAATAGAGAAAAATTATACCTTTTGATATATTGCTTTTAAAATCTAGGCTGCGAGTTAGCTTAATGTTCCATGAAGCTGTAAGATAACAGGTACTAAGAAAAAAGGTCCTAGGAATTACAAAAGTAGAAGATAATGGATGCATGAAAGGTAGAAAAGCCTAGTAAATTATAAATGAGTACTGACAATGTTAAATGAAAAATCGATAATTTTTGTTAAATAACCTTTTCCTGATTATAAGATATACCATCACAGAAAATACAGGAAACTATAAAAGAGAATTCTCACCCCAAATTCTACCATCCAGAGATAACCACTATTAACGTTTTGGTTTATTTACTTCTAGTGCGTGCGTGCGTGTGTGTGTGTGTGTGTATGTATATATTTTCTTGATCCTTAGGATGTGACCTGTTTTTATATATACATATATATATGATTCTGTGTGTGTAAACAAAAGCAAGATCACACTAAATGCCATTTTTATATCTTGCTTTTTTAATTTGATAAAAAATATATATTTTAATTTGATATATATGTATTTCCCCATTATTAAATATTCTTCAAAGGTATTATTTTTTTAAAACATCTGTTTAAGATTCCACCATATAAATGTGCCTACTGGTACATTATAACTTTTGACTACTATAAACAGTTCTAACATAAACAGTAGTATACATAAATCTTTGAATTCCTGAACTTAGAGACCTTGTTTAGAAAGCACTTAAATACTAACAAAGTAGATATGGCTCAATAATGCCACTTGATTCTGAATTTAAATAAAAGAAGAAACATGCATGAAATAAAAATTATAAGCACAATTCAATTCAAAGAAATGTTTATCAAACCTAATCAGCAAGTTTCCTTAATGAATCAAATGAGTTTCTCAATATTCAATACTGCTATCGGTACATTATACATGAGAGGATCACCTATCAGTAATTTATTTTATGTAAAATATGCAGCATAGACTAAAAAAATGTGAACTTTTCAAAGATTGTAAAAACTCAAACCTATTTTCACATAATGGCAAAGTATTTCAAACCAAGATTGCCATAAACAACGTCTTTATCAAGCACAGATTAATTTAAATTGCTGTGTCTACACACAGTTAAACATGGCTTTCCTGACAGTCGACCACTAAAGTAAAGAGAATCTTAGAAACGTACAGGGGATCACAAAAAGCGGGGCTGAGTTTTAACCATTTCTAAAAAGCAGTAGAGCTAATAGAAAAAAGCATGATACTAAATTAAAAATAAAAAATACTACTAAGAAATAAAAAGAGATAGTTAACATTAGTAAAAAGTGATCCTCTAGGAAAATTTTACCACAGTTAAATTTGAAGGCTATTTTTTGTTCCTAATAGCACAGTGATTTGAAAAAATTTTTTGCCTTATGTTTGATTAAATTTAGACTTAAAAACTATCAGCGATTCACTTCTTAAATAAACAGGAGTAAATGTTTTTTAAAATATTCTGTCCTCAGACTCATCTATTTTTATGTCAAGTTATCAGAGATATGACAATACCATTATATCTATACCCTCGAGAGTCTCATTTGAAAATCCTTTGAGGCATTCTTAAGGATCATAAGTCCTAGTGCATCCTGGCTCTAAAAGGGTGTATCATTCACAAGAAACACACTTCCATTCATTACAGGTAAAGACACTGAGTTGGCAGAAAACCTGCTTATTAACTATCAACAATTCAAATATTTGAGCAAATGTTTGCATCTCCCTTTATTAACTCACCCAGCAGAATACGAATAGTATTTTAAAACAACAACAAAATGTTGTTACAGATTGAGTACCTCTAATCTGAAAATCTGAAATTAGAAATGCTCCAAAATCTGAAACTTTTTGAGTGCCAACATGATGCTCAAAGAAAATGCTCTTTGGAGCATTCTGGATTTTGGATTTTCAGATTAGGGATGCTGAAACAGTAAGTATAATGCAAATATTCCAAAATCCAAAAAAAGTCTGAAATCTGAAACACTTCTGGGTCCCAAGCACTTTGGATAAAGGATACCCAACCTGTATAATGTGTAATATAATAAGAATATATTTCACTTTTAATAATGGTCAAATTTCTTATTTTGTACATAAGAAGTATAAAGTACAAACAGCCCTGTATCTAAGCCTATAGACTAAGACAGTCTTAAAAACCTCCAATTGAAATCTCACTGCAGTTGATTCACTGAGACTATCCAAACTCTGTTGTCCAGAAATCTATTTCTGTCAAATAATCAATTTGGATTTGGAAATTTTTTTTTTTTTTTTTTAGATTAAGAAATACCTTTTAGGCTGGGCGATGGCTCACGCCTGTAATTCTAGCACTCTGGGAGGCCGAGGTGGGCGGATCGTTTGAGCTCAGGCGTTCGAGACCAGCCTGAGCAAGAGCGAGACCCCGTCTCTACCAAAAATAGAAAGAAACTAATTGGATAGCTAAAAATATATAGAAAAAACTAGCCGGGCATGGTGGCGCATGCCTGTAGTTCCAGCTACCCGGGAGGCTGAGACAGGAGGATCGCTTGAGCCCAGGAGTTTGAGGTTGCTGTGAGCTAGGCCGATGCCATGGTGCTCACTCTAGCCCGGGCAACAGAGCGAGATTCTGTCTCAAAAAAAAAAAAAAAAAAGAAATACCTTTTAATTTAGGTAAATAAAGTTCAAGATTCTCATTTGTGTGTCAGTCCTTCTGGAAATGTTTTATATAGAGATTTTTTACTGTCATACCACATGTTGGAGTAGGATTTGTCCTATATCATAACAGGAACTATGACTTAATAGCACCTTAACAGGCAAATAAGTTCTGCATAGCCAAAAACAATTTATTTGTATTGATACAGAGTTGAAAAGGCTGTATATGAATGTGTTATCTACCCATGATGGCAAATTTCACCAACATAAATCTACCATAAAGATAGTAATCTGTTTTCATCTCTAATAAAAGAATTTCTGGCAAATATTTTAACATTTTAACCACTGTGGAATTTCAATTAGGAAATACTTTTTAGTGACAATCAGATACAAATCCCACAATAACCAATATTCTCATAAAAACAAGACAGAAGGGATACAGATCAGTTCTGAATAGGACTGTCCTGTTTATCTCACCAGATTGATCAGCCTTCTCATCGCATGTTCATGAGAGCAAACACATTCACAGGGATCGAATCCACCTTCTGCCATGATTACCCAGCTGGATTTTGCTTGACTGTTTAAATCTAGGAGGAAAGAAAAAATATCATAAGACTACTATTCAGAGTTACTCTTTCTCTCGAGCTATGAAAAATCCAAATGTTGTAGAGATTCATAATAGTTTTCTTAAACTATGTATAGTTCACATTTATTAATGACCCATATCTGTGAATTTATTACTAATCCTATAAGAATTATAAATTTATCATAGGAATTATGAATCTATACAAGTAATTGGCTACTTCTTCTGCCATCAGACCAATTTCCTATAAATGCAGATGTCTTCAGATCCTCTAAACTAGCCCCCCTACCTGTCAATGACGCTGAAGATGATAGAGCCTACACTGCCTAATTACTCAATTCTTTTCTTCTTTTTTTTTTGAGACAGAGTCTCACTCTGTTGCCCCAGCTAGAGTGCAGTGGTATCATGTGGCTCACAGCAAGCTCAAACTCCTGGGCTCAGGGGATCCTCTTGCCTCAGCTTCCCAAGTAGCTGGGACTACAAGTCCAATATACCACATCAGCTATTTTTTTCTATTTTTAGTAGAGATGGGCGTCTTGTTCTTACTCAGGTGGGTCTTGAACTCCTGACCTCAAGTGATCCTCCCACCTCAGCCTTCCAGAGTGCTAGGATTACAGGTGTGAGCCACCCTGCCCGGCCCTTAATTACTTAATTCTTTAAGTGCTCAAACATTTAAAGCACACTTAACCCCCCCAAGAAAGCCATCTGAAAGAAACAATGAGGTATCTAAAATGATAACAAGGTTTATAGGGGGAAATTTATGACAACAGCTAGGAAATAGCTGGGTAGATTCCAAAAATAAAGAGAAACGAGTGAGAGGCCAAATGGAGTACTGGCAATCAGATTTATAAAACGATTTTTTAAAAACTTGGCAAAATACATGAAACAATCATGTTTAAGACATTGGACATCAGGCAACAAGGAATAGAGATCCCTGAGAGATGGAGAAACAAATGAGGTAAACCCTATCACTGATCCAGTTTACTGCCTGGAGGAATTTCTAGGCCCAAATGCAAGAAGGGGAAACCCAGACCAGAGCCCAGTGGATCCCTGAGTTGGACAGAAAGAGCTAGAAGAATGATTATATTAAGCAGAGACATGAAAGATGTTTAAAACACCCAACTGGGCTTGTAGAGAGGAAAACCATGATGCTTGAGATGAAAAATACACAGGATGGGTTTAACAGCATATTAGACATTACAAAAGAAAATATTACTGAACTTGAAGACATAATAAAAACTATCAAAATGAAATAACAGGAAAAAAGAGTGAATACATGAGTAGTCCCAGGTACTCAAAAGACTGAAGCAGGAGAATCCCTTTAGCCCAGGAGTTCAAGACCAGTCCAGGCAATATAGTGAGATCAAAACAAACAGAACATGAATAGGGCATTAGTGAGCTGTGGGACAACTTCAAATGGTCTGATATATGTGAATTGTGTATACCCTTCTCAAAACTTATCAAATTGTACATTTAAATGTGCATAGTTTATTGCTTTGTCAATTATATCTCAATGAGTGAAATTAATGTTTATTATATATAGCAATAAGAGTAAAAAACCACTTTGGTTAAAAGGTGAAATAGATCAACACAACGATTCCTAAATTAGGCTAAAGGAACTTCATTCATTCATTCAAAAATACTTAGCACTTGTGCTAGGCTTATTAGAAATATAAAAGTGAGCAAAAACAGATATGGTCCTTAGCCTAATGGTGTGCCTATTCTAATGGTAGGGACAGACAGTAATCTAAATATTTTTGAAATTATAAGTATAAACTAATAAATACTATAAAAGATAAATGGACTAACAGTGAAAAGATAATCCATACAATGGGAGAAAATATTTGCAAATTATTTATCTGATAAGGGTTTAATATCCAGAATACACAAAGAACTCCTATAACTCAATAACAAAAAGACAACCCAATTTAAAAATGGCAAAGGACTTGAATAGATATTTCTCCAAAGAAAATATACAAATGATCAATAAGTATATGAAAAATACTCAATGTCAGTAATCATTAGGGAGATGCAAATCAAAACCACAATGAGATACACCTACTAGTATGGCTACAATAAAAAAAAACAGAAAATAAGTGATGTGAGAAATTGGAACCCTCATATCGCTGGTGGGAATGTAAAATGGTGCAGCTGTTGTGGAAAACAGTTTGACATTCCTGAAAAAGTTAAACAGAATTATCACATGATCCAGCAATTCCACTCCTAGGTACATAACCAAAAGATTGGAAAACAGGGACGCTGATACTTGTTTGCCAAATATTCATAGCAGCATGATATGCAATAGCCAAAGGTGGAAACAACCCAAGTGTCTATCAACTGATAAGCGGATAAACAAAACGTAGTATGTGCATACAATGGAATATTATTTAGCTGTAAAAAGGAATGAAGTTGTGATATATGCTACAATATGGATGAACCTTGAAAACATTAATCCAAAATAAACCAGATAAAAAAGGACAAATATTGTTTGATTTCATTTATATGAAATTTCTAGAATAGGCAAATTCATAGACACAGGAAATACAACAGTGGTTTCCAACAGGCCGGACTGAGAGATGAGAGCAGAGGCCCCGGAAGAGCGGGAGCCCGGTGAGGGGGCGGAACGGAGGGAAGCAGGGCAGCTGCGGAGAAGGGGAAGGGTGGAGGCTCGGACTGAGGGGGCTGGAAGAAGGCGTGGGCGGATGGCGGTGCACGGACCTCACAGACCACCCTTACCGCCAACCTGGACCCAAGGCCCGGTGGCTAATAAGTAACAATCAGGGGCAGGAAGGAAGGGCTGTTACATGTTTCATGCTCTTGAGAAAGTAAAATGTCAGCGCTTGATCCAAATACCTTGTGACCAAAACCTCACTCTCTTTCCAACTCCTGGGAGGTAGCCAGGGAACATTCTGAAGACAAGACGCAGGGGTGACGTTTTCCTCTTGCCAGTTTGACTCAGCCACAGGGCTGGGGAGAGAAGTTAGCTCCCGGGTTATGGGGTTCCGGGCTGCAGCGCTGGGAGCCGCTGGGGGTGCAGCCGGCAGCTAGCGGATCGGCCGAACCGGGCGGCACTTTCAAATCACAACGTGGCCCAGGGACCGGGTGGGAGGATGGCATCTGTAATCGCGGATCCCCCTTTTCTATCAGCGTGTTAAGAGTGGATGCCATTAGGTATCTTGGCAACTGGTTTTTACCAGACTTGCATTTTACTTGATTACAAAGGTGCAGGCATCATCCTAATATTTTAAAATTCAAGCAACAGTGAAGTGTTTAAAGTAGAAACATAAAATTGTGAATGAAAGTCTCCCCCTGCCCCCGTTGTATTGAAGGTTTGAAACAGCTGTAAAGAAAGGGAAGTGAAAGGATTCCTCCCGAAGAGCAGCTCACTGCTCCCTGACGCTTTCAAGGCCTGAGTCAGTGCAAACACCGGCGCGGGCGAGAGCTCCCCCAGCAGCAGCACTTAGGCCACGTCACCCTCCCCGATCCGGCGCTTGTGCTAGACAGTAAGTCGTTTTATAACGGCCATCGGTGTCCTCACTCATGGTGGCGAGCACTGTATTTTTAATCCAATAGGTCACACGTGCAGGGGTTAATCACTTCAATGTATTCTTGTCTATCACTTTCTCTCTGAGAGCTGGGTGAAAGGGTGTGTAGAACTAACTGTACACATACACCGAAAACATTTTGCACAAACTTTCCAAACAAAGACCTTATAGCACTGTGCACAGAGGGAAAAAACTGGCCCTGTAATTGCTCTTGTCAGCAACTAAACAGTGTTCAAGTTTAGATTATTTTTTCCCACTCCAGTCTACCTGCTCTAAATGCCAGAGATACTAAGTAAATGGACTTAACTCTTGAAATCAGGTTGGCTAAGCCATCAACTCTCAAAGAAGGTTTGCAGAAAATGTGAACAGTAAATACAAACGCTGTGGAGTTTTTTATATTTAACTCAATAACTTAGCTATTCCAATATGGGAAATAATCACAAGTATTATTCTCACATTGAAATAACAAGATAAAATGACTGAATGTTGACCCCTGCCCTCCAATAGCACTACATCCAGCCCTTTCTTTCCATGCCTGGTTTGTTTATAAAGTGAGGAACCCCATTCTTAGAAGAGCTTGGGGATGTCTACCTCATTACTTTAAAGCCATACCGTATATGGAACCCAGCGTCTCATGAACTTTTAAGCTTCCATGGGGAATTGAAAGGCAATGTTTCTAATGGCACCAGCTCTAACTACCACATGGCTCACTTTCAAAATTAAAATCACCGGAATGGAACTTCTCAAACCATCAACATACTGTGCATTCATTAGCCTCATCCTTCTCAAACACTTTCAAAAATAACATGAATTTTTGACTTACCCATGGTTTCACAAAAATTGCTCTAAAAAAAGTGAAAGATAATCACAAGCCAAAATGTGTTTGAAAGACTGAGAATGTGCCTTCGCAATAGGAAAAAACCCAATAAGTGTCAAAATGAAATGTCAGAGATCAACTGTCAAACTTAGTACTTAAGGAAATCAGACATTTCATACTTAATGACCTAATAAATATAACCTACCCCCCCTTTTTTTTTTTTGGAGACAGAGTCTTGCTCTGTTGCCTGGGCTAGAGTGCCGTTGCATCAACCTAGCTCACAGCAACCTCAAACTCCTGGGCTCAAGTGATCCTCCTGCCTCAGCCTCCCAAGTAGCTGGGACTACAGGCACACACCACCAAGCCCAGCTAATTTTTTCTATATATATTTTTAGTTGTCTAGCTAATTTCTTTCTATTTTTAGTAGAGACGGGGTCTTGCTCTTGCTGAGGCTGGTCTCGAACTCCTAACCTCGAGCGATCCTCCTGCCTTGGCTTCCCAGAGTGCTAGCATTACAGGCATGAGCCACCGCGCCAGCCCCTACCCTTATACGTAGATAAAGTTCACTCTTGAAAGCCTGTTTCTCAACTGTCTTTTCAAATTATCCAAAATGGGGGAAAGGGCTCAGACTGCTGGAGTGGATATAAGTGTCTAATACAAATACTGATCCATCTTTCCTTCCTATCTGTATCTCAGCAGGCCAATGTGTTGGTTAAACTGAAAGATATTTTACTCAGATTTTTAAAAAAGAAATTCAAATACCAAAATGCCCAGTACCTATCCAGTTCTGTAGCTTCTGAACATGGAAATTTAAGAAAGCATTAACACACTGACTTTTACAAAGAAAGGGAGATTTGTTTTTATCACTGTATTACCTATCAAAATTATAAAACATGGCTCTTTTTAATCCATTTAGTAAAATTAGACTCCACCTCCCACCCCCCAAAAACACAGCATCTTGAGGGCAGGAATCTATCTTGTCATCACTGTCTCCAAACACCTCCCTTACTGCTTCAGCCACAGCACTCACTGAATAAATATTTACTGAATTCCTGACAATGTTTATTTTCTCTGTATGCATATATGCCAGGAATGAGAATTTTAAATTATAATTCAGTCCTAATTAGCCTCCAGTAAAATGAGAAAATATATTTATAAATGGGACATTCCTTAATAGTGCTACGCTTCTGTGGAACTTTCTCCATGCAGACTTGAGCTGTTTTAAGTACTATTCAATTTTCAGTTAACAGTTTCCATTTTAAAATCACCAGGGGATGATTTTTTGGAAAATAGAACGGACACAGTCCTCTTTTGGATAGGATCCGAGAACAAATGTCAATACAAACCAGCAGCTAAGCACTGGTGCAAAAAACCGTAACCAGTCCCTCCCCACCTGTAAATCCCTTGGTCTCCAGGGATATGAAGAAGCTGTTCTATCCTGGGCAAGACAGAAGAGGGTTATTGAATCAGAATTGGGGTAAATCTGCTACGAAGATGCCTTTGATATAAAGCAATGCAGAACAATACTTTCGCCTTTCATGTATCATAGCGTTGTTTACCTCCTTAACACATATCCCTAATGTTAGAGAACAATGTTAATACCAAAGTCATGGGCTTGATCCTTGAGGACAACCAGTTTCATTAATTGCTTCTCTAAAATGTGCAACATGTCACAAAAGACCTAAGTCATGAAAGCATGAACAGTACACTAAAAAAAAATTCAAATAATCTAGGGGGAGTGAGGGAAGTAGATGTAGGCATAGATGAAATAAAACTGACCATCAGATGAGTTGATAAATATTGAAGTTGGGTGATAAGTACTGGGGAGTTCCTATACCACTTTTTTTTTTTTTTACTGTTTATATCAATATTTCTTTTGGTTTTATTTCAAAATATTAAGGAGGTACAAATGTTTTTGTTACATGGATACCTTGCATAAGATTTAAGTCAGGGCTGTTAGTGTACCCATCACCAGAATAATGTTCACTGTATCTGATAGGTAAGTTTTTATACCTCACGCCCTCCCTCCCACTACTCTACCTTTTTATTTTTTGAAATTTTCTATAATAAACAATTTACATGTTAGCATTTTTCTATTCTAATTAATATTTATGACAGCAATCTGACTCCAACTATATATAAAGCAATACAGTTTATGGGTGGCTTTTTAGGTACATTAAGGACAAAATAAGTACATACATCTGAAGCTCTCAAACCTATCCACTTCTAAACAATTCTCAGCATAGAAAAACAGCGAATTAATGTACTCTGAATGTTGAGAAGGCAAAAGCAATTCCCCTCATTCTGCAGATCCAGGTCATTTTCTCTCTTCCTGACAGTAATATGTCAGGTGAGTCATATTGTTTCTATATGTGGTGAGGGAATTTTCCAGTGCTGTTAACCAATTTATCATTGCTGTTAGAACCTTAAATATAACAGCTCATGCAAGACTCCAAGAGACAGAAGAGTTAAAACAGCCAATAGAGTCTCTTAAATTTTTTTTAAATAAGTGAAACCCAAGGGAAATGACAATTCCCAAACAAGGCACTATATCTTTAATTTAAAAACATGAAAAGAGTCACCTCAACTAAGTCATCAAATAAATGCAAATTAAAATGAACTTCCACCTAAAACAAAACACAAAAAAGTACAACGGAAGTTTTTTCATACATTGCTAGTCCTATAGTTAACTGCCACAATCCTCTGGAATGCAATTTGGCAACATGTGTCAAGAACTATAAAAATGTTCATATCAATGCTATGTTACCTGTGATTTGCTTTAAAATACTCTAAGGGGGGCTTTCCCCCTAACCAGGACGTCAAGCTTAACCTTCCTCCCTCACCTTGAGTGTGGACCGGACTTAGTAACTCACTTCCAAAGACTAGGATACAGAAAGGGAAGGCAACTTTACAGTGGAGAAACCTAGCAAACAGTACCTTAACCAAATGATCAAAGCAAACATTATCAGTGGCAAGTCATTTTGATATAACGCACTCTTCAATAATGATGAGAGGGGCACTCCACTACTGCAGCATTCTTCCCAAAACCAAAGTCTAATCAAGAGAAAACTCTTCTGACAAACCCAAACTTCAGGGAATTCTATAAAATATTAATACCTAACCAGTTCTCCTCAAAACTGCCAGAGACCAAAAACAAGGCGGGTCTACAAAGCTGTCACAGACCAAAGGAAGCTAAGCAGACATGAAGACTAAATGCAACATGGTTCTAAATGGGATCCCGGAACAGAAAAAGGACATGAGTGGGAAAATGGTGAAAGAAAGTCTGAGTTTAACTAGCATCAATATAATAGTAAAGTACCAATGTTGGCTTCCTAGTTTTGACAAATGTACCCTGATACTGAAGGTAAGATATTAACATTAGGGAAAGCTGGAGGAGCAGCATACAGGAATTCCTTGTATTATCTTCATAACTTTTCTATAAATTTAAATTTATTCCAAAATAAAAATGCTTACTTAAAAATTTAAAAATGGATGGGGGGATTTTTAGGACAGTGAAAGTACTCTGTATAATACTATAATGGTGGACGCATGTCACTACACATTTGTCAAAACCCATTGGATGTACAACACCAAGAGTGAACCCTAATGTAAACTATGGACTTCCAGTGATAATCACTTTGCCTAGTTCACTGACTAACTTAGGTTCAGTGACTAACACATACTAACACTCTGATGTGTGATGTCGATAGTGGGGAGGTTATGCATAGTGGGGTGCGAGGAATATATGAGAACTCTGTATGCTCAATTTTGCTGTAAACCTAAATCTGCTCTAAAAAATAAAGTCTATTATTTAAAAAATAAAATTAAAAACTTAATGTGGTTATAAATGAAACAAGACTTGCCAGGAGTTAAAAATTATTGAAATTGGATCATGGGTATCTGAAGATCATAACACAAGTCTACTTTTGTGTATCTTTTTAAATCCTATAATAAAAAGTGTTTTTTAAAAATACATATGCTTAAGAAGTATACCTCTATCAATCTGTCTCAAGGGAATATATGAATTGTGGACTACTGAAAATTCAAAAAATTCAAAAAATGTAAAGAATTTACATTTACATTCTTAAAGTGAATTGTTTTTGTGACCATGAAAACCAAACCATTAGCTGTATAATACATCCTGTGTCTTTACTTTTCTTTCCTGAATGAAGTATAT
>NW_012146412.1:1160660-1165317 GCF_000956105.1 Propithecus coquereli | reverse complement strand
AACCAAACCATTAGCTGTATAATACATCCTGTGTCTTTACTTTTCTTTCCTGAATGAAGTATATTGCTTTTAGAATGAAAAACTTATTGCAGTAAGAAAAAAAGACTTGTGTGTTAAGTGAAAAAAGCATACTAAAGCAGACTGAAAAATGATATAATTAAATTTGAAAATGCAGCATTAAAAAAAGAGGCTGCAAAGAACTATTAACAGTTTATTATGCTCACGAAAAATAGCACGGTACGAACCTCTGGGTTGAGGAACTGGAAATTTTACAGGAAAGTAGGATTAGAACACTAGTTCCAGGTGATCCTAGGAAAGTCCTTATAAGTGATAAAAAGAAACAGATTATTACCAACATTTTACTTATCTTAAATTAGTAATAATGGGTGATGTGATTATACAATTATCCATTGTTCTCTAGAAATTTTTTGGAATCACCTTTTCCTGTAGTTTTACCAAGAGGCTTACAGTTAATTTTTTCTTTCACATTTAATCTGCAATCAATTACAAATTAATTTTGATTTGAGGTAGAGTACTGTATATTAGGCATTTTTGTTCTTCCATCCAAGCATTCAATTCTTCTACATTTTATAACTTGAAGTTTCTGACTCCTGCTGCTCAGACTCCACTGTGGCACCAGACATAAACTGAATGCACAGCTTGGACAGTCCTTTCCCTTTTCTTTCCAAATACACCCTACCTGGTACCCACATCAAAACATAACATAGTGTAATCTGTCAGTTTATCTTCTACACATCTTAGACCCATTCCTGACACACACAAAAAAAGAAAGAAAGAAAAACAGTTCTAAGAATCCAGAATTATCACAACTTAGATTTTTCCTTTATTTTTCTCAAGGCTGCACTATAAAAATACGTACTCTTATTTAACCTCTCTATTCTTTTTCCAATCCCTAGTTCCCTCTCTCCTTCAATGAAGTTTAGTTCCCTGTTCCTTCTTCCAAGAGCAACATTACTAAGAGATTCATTTCCCTTCCAAGAAATGAGTCAGAATTCCAGTATGCTCTGTGTGAAATTTTTGTGATTAAGGTTTTTAAAAGTATACAGAATTAAGACATACCCAGAATTTAAATTTGGGGAAGGATTATTGCACATTTAAATCATTACACTGGTTATTGTTAAGGTGGTCAGATGCTTTTTTCCTTGTTTTCCTACCATTCTTTTCTATATTACTTTTTGAACCAAATTATGTATTTACATATGAGTATGTAAATGTTTAAATATATGTATAAATTTACATAAATATGTGAACAAGATACTACTCAAAATAAAAATTGAATGCTGATGCCAAAACTCCCATAACATAAATAACTTTAGGGTAAGTTTTTATCTATGGTGAGATGTTTGCAAATAGTCCTAATCCTTAAGAATTTAGTATTTGCAAATAATTCTATAATTGGTTGCCCTGGAAAGGGGGCCTAAGTGGCCAGGAGACAGAAGTAGTGAGACTTCTGAATGAAGTATATTGCTTTTAGAATGAAAAACTTATTGCAGTAAATGTTAGAATAAAGAATCTAAATGTTAATAAATAATAGCTATGGTACATTCCATCATATAAAGGAACATTATATGATGTAGGAACATGGTGTAGTGAGCAAAGCCAGTCTCTTGCTAACAGTATCTCTAGAATAGATTTAGCTTGTTCTCATATGCTATCCCACTGAAGACAGGGAAGGGACATCCCTAAACGGGTTGGATATTTCCAGTTCTAATTCCCAGAAAATTGGACTTGAAAGGTACCATAAGGGACCTTGAAAGAGTAAGGATCTAGGCCAGGTGCGGTGGCTCATGCTTGTAATCCTAGCTTTCTGGGAGTCTGAGGCAGAGGATCACCTGAGGTCAGGAGTTCGAGACCAGCTCTGAGCAAAAGCGAGACCCTGTCTCTACTAAAATTAGAAAAAAATTAGCTGGCATGGTGTCACGGGCCTGTAGTCCCAGCTACTTGGGAGGCTGAGGCAGGAGGATCACCTGAGCCCAGAAGTTTGAGGTTGCTGTGAGCTATGATCATACCACTGCACTCTAGTCGGAGCGACAGAGCAAGACTGTCTTTAAAAAAAAAAAAAAAGGATCTAGGTTGAGTCTGTTCATGGCAATGAAACAGGCAGGGTCTCTGCACACCTCTAGGTGTCTACAGTCACAATTTCAATTTTTTTTATTTCAAAGTATTAAGGGGGTACAAATGTTTTTGGTTACATGGATCGCTTTTATAAAGCTTGAGTCATATCTGTAAGTGTCCTCATCACCCAAATAGTATTCATTGTACCCTCCTTTCCGCCCCCTACAATCACAAATTTTGAATTATTCAGTTGTGAAAACCAAATAACTAGGCAAAGAAGATGAACAAACGACTATGCAGAAACCAGCACAGAAGACTAAACACGTCCTGCTCCTGGATAGATCTCAGAATGAAAACTTTTATATATAAATTGAAATATATACTAATTTTCTCATAACCAACATTAGTCCCAAGCTACGAACAGTTAATTATCTATAATTACAAGGGAATCTTAAAGTGAATTGTTTTTGTGACCATGAAAACCAAACCATTAGCTGTATAATACATCCTGTGTCTTTACTTTTCTTTCCTGAATGAAGTATATTGCTTTTAGAATGAAAAACTTATTGCAGTAAGAAAAAAAGACTTGTGTGTTAAGTGAAAAAAGCATACTAAAGCAGACTGAAAAATGATATAATTAAATTTGAAAATGCAGCATTAAAAAAAGAGGCTGCAAAGAACTATTAACAGTTTATTATGCTCACGAAAAATAGCACGGTACGAACCTCTGGGTTGAGGAACTGGAAATTTTACAGGAAAGTAGGATTAGAACACTAGTTCCAGGTGATCCTAGGAAAGTCCTTATAAGTGATAAAAAGAAACAGATTATTACCAACATTTTACTTATCTTAAATTAGTAATAATGGGTGATGTGATTATACAATTATCCATTGTTCTCTAGAAATTTTTTGGAATCACCTTTTCCTGTAGTTTTACCAAGAGGCTTACAGTTAATTTTTTCTTTCACATTTAATCTGCAATCAATTACAAATTAATTTTGATTTGAGGTAGAGTATTGTATATTAGGCATTTTTGTTCTTCCATCCAAGCATTCAATTCTTCTACATTTTATAACTTGAAGTTTCTGACTCCTGCTGCTCAGACTCCACTGTGGCACCAGACATAAACTGAATGCACAGCTTGGACAGTCCTTTCCCTTTTCTTTCCAAATACACCCTACCTGGTACCCACATCAAAACATAACATAGTGTAATCTGTCAGTTTATCTTCTACACATCTTAGACCCATTCCTGACACACACAAAAAAAGAAAGAAAGAAAAACAGTTCTAAGAATCCAGAATTATCACAACTTAGATTTTTCCTTTATTTTTCTCAAGGCTGCACTATAAAAATACGTACTCTTATTTAACCTCTCTATTCTTTTTCCAATCCCTAGTTCCCTCTCTCCTTCAATGAAGTTTAGTTCCCTGTTCCTTCTTCCAAGAGCAACATTACTAAGAGATTCATTTCCCTTCCAAGAAATGAGTCAGAATTCCAGTATGCTCTGTGTGAAATTTTTGTGATTAAGGTTTTTAAAAGTATACAGAATTAAGACATACCCAGAATTTAAATTTGGGGAAGGATTATTGCACATTTAAATCATTACACTGGTTATTGTTAAGGTGGTCAGATGCTTTTTTCCTTGTTTTCCTACCATTCTTTTCTATATTACTTTTTGAACCAAATTATGTATTTACATATGAGTATGTAAATGTTTAAATATATGTATAAATTTACATAAATATGTGAACAAGATACTACTCAAAATAAAAATTGAATGCTGATGCCAAAACTCCCATAACATAAATAACTTTAGGGTAAGTTTTTATCTATGGTGAGATGTTTGCAAATAGTCCTAATCCTTAAGAATTTAGTATTTGCAAATAATTCTATAATTGGTTGCCCTGGAAAGGGGGCCTAAGTGGCCAGGAGACAGAAGTAGTGAGACTTTTCAGTGTATAGTTTTGTGTCTTCTGAATTTATACCATATGAATATTTTAAGTATTCAAAAAGCATTTTTTTTTTTTTAAACAGGGTCTCACTATGTTACTTAAGCTGGTCTTGAACTCCTGGGTTCAAGCAATCCTCCTGCCTCAGCCTCCTGAGTAGCTTGAATTATAAACATATCACCACACCAGGATTTAACTTTTTTTTTTAATGCTAATCTTCTCTGTATTCTCCCAATTTTAGTATATGTGCTGCCAAAGTGAGCACAGGCTTTAACTTTTTAAAAGAATAACCTTATACTAAGTTTCTTGTTCTCTCTACTAGAACCATTAGCTCTATAGACAAAGAATTACATCTCAATTTTCTCTTCAACTGAATAAGCTAAATTATCTAAACCCTCTGACCCTCTATCATCACTGAATTTGTTGATTAGAGCTAATACATAACAAAAGGGATTGTAACTCTAAGTAAATGTATTACAAAATGAACCAAATTTCTTCATCAATGAAGAAATTACCAGGTATACAGACACACCCTAGATACTTCTAAAGTCAGCCTTTTTTTTTTTTTTTTTGAGACAGAGTCTCACTGCGTTGCTCCGGCTAGAGTGCCGTGGCATCATCCTAGCTCACA
>NW_012146412.1:1152796-1159499 GCF_000956105.1 Propithecus coquereli | reverse complement strand
TATTATCCTGGATAGAGCTGGAGCCATTCTATGAAGTAAAGTATCCCAAGAATGGAAAAACAAGCACCGCATGTACTCACCAGCAAATTGGTTTCACTGATGAACACCTAGGTGCACATACGATAGTAACATTCATCAGGTGTTGGGCAGACGGGAGGAGGGAGGAGGGGATGGGTATACACATACAAAATGAGTGTGGGGCACACCGTCTGGGGGATGGACACACTTCAAGCTCTGACTCGGGTGGGGCAAGGGAAATGTACGTAACCTAAACATATGTATCCCTATAATATGCTGAAATAAAAAAGAAAAAAAAAAAAAGAAGTTACCAGAGGATGAGGAAAGGGGAGAACGAGGAGTCAGTGGGTACAGAGTTTCTGACTGGGGTGATGCAGATGTTCTATAAATAAACAGTGGTGATAGTTGCATGACATTGTAAATACACTTAACGTCACCGAATTATACACTAAAAAATGATAGGAATGAAAAAAAAAAAAGACATCCACGCAGGAATTGTCACCAGGGGCTGCTGAGGAAATTGACACTGTCAAGGAAAGGAAAATCCATTCAATTAAGCTAAACTCATTTGAACACCTTGATACTGAACACTGTGGCAGGTACGGGGAAAACGGTGATGAGCAACATGTGGTCACTGCCCTCAAGACAACCTCAGTCTAACAGATACAGGGTTCTAGGAATTGCACGTAAAAGCCCAGAGCAATAAAATTCACTCAACCTCACTCTCTTTTACCCATTCTCCCTTGATTATACTTCCCAAGCAGCAAGCACTATTGAATAGCAGCTTTCATATTTTTAAGGGATTATAACTTACAGAAAGGATTGCATACTTTTTTCAACATGCACGTCAGATCCTGTGGGGCTGCTGAGCCTCCTGCTGAGGAGAAACAGAGTGGTGAACAGACCCAGTGGGAAACCACGCTGGGGAACACGGATTTGGGTGTGCAATGGCAGCAGGGCTGCACGCACAACACATACTTTCCTTGATACTAGATCCTGTGTATTCCGCAAGCCTGTCTTTGGCATATATTGAATATAAAAGTGACTTGTGAACCACTATGTACTATGCAAATGTAATGAATAATCATACTTTACTATTGCTACTTCTACAACAGTCCACTTTTATGTGAGAAGTGGAGATTGAGTACTGATGCCCCTGTGTTACATTTTTAAGACCAATTATCTTCTTTATCTGGTCCTGGGAGAAGTAAACAATAAAAAAAAAAGTTGCACAAAAAAAAAAAAAGAGAGAGAGAATATTACAACCATGCAAACCAGAAATCAATCATTTTTCTAGAATTTTCTGAACATACCAACCATAAAATATATTTATTTATATTTACATATCAAAGTCTAAATCACAAATAAATGGGGAAGGGATTGCTATTTCAGTAAACGGTCCTAGAAAAACCTATTAGCAGTTAAGAGGGAAAAAAATCAGTAATTCTAGAAGGTAAGTATTTATTTGAACTTTGGAGGACTTCCTAAAGATACACACAATGCAAAATAATCAAATTTACAACATAAGACTGTGCATAAAAAAAATCCCAAATAAAATTAAAACAGCAAAAGAAATAGGAAAATGAAAACAAAACAAAACAAAACATTCTTCCAAGATCAAGGAGCCAAAAAAAAAAAACAGCAAACATTCCACTAATATGGCTGGCAAAGACATCTTAATAACATAGAGCATATGCAAACAGATTATTAAATAAAATGGAGCCATTAATTCATTGTATTTGAGATTATAAACTATAATAACTTTTCTGGCTGTACGAATCCAGATGTTTAAAAATGTTCATGCCCTCTGACTAATCCCACTTCTAAGACTCTATCAAGGAAAATAATCTGAAATACAAAGATTTATATACAGAGATGGTTACAACAGCTTTAAAATAGTGAAAAATTGGAACCCTAAAAGTCTGACTAAAAGGGAATATTTAAATTATGATACATATTGTGACACATTATGCAGCCAAATGTTTCATTTGCTTTTATAAAAAAAAAGAGAAAGATCACAATATGTTAAAAGGATATTTAAAAGGACATAAAAAATAAACATAGCATATATGCATGTTTTAAAAGGCACAGGAAAACACAAACAAATGAAAAAGCTGAAAGAAAACATAAAACTTTTCCTAGCACTCTGGGAGGCCAAGTTGGGAGGACTGCTTGAGCTCAGGAGTTCGAGACCAGCCTGAGCAAGAGGGAGACCCCAAAATAGAAAACTTAGCCAGGCATCATGGCATGGCCTATAGTCCCGGCTACTTAAGAGGCTGAGGCAGGAGGATTGCTTGACCCCAGGAGTGTGAAGTTGCAGCGAGCTATGATGATGCCACTGCACTCTACCTGGGCAACAGAGCAAAACTCTGTCTCAAAAAAACTAAATAAATAAATAAAATAAAAAAAGAAAACATAAAACTTTAACATCTGTTATCTCTGGGTGGTAGGATTTTACTTTTCACTTTGTACATTTTTCAAATATTACATAATGATCAGGTATTAACTCATAATCAGGAAAAAAATAAGTGAAATAACTGAGGAACAGAAAATCAAATACCACATGTTCTTACTTATAAGTGGGAACTAAACTATGGGTACGGAGGGGCATACAGAGTGGCACAATAGACACTGGAGACTCAGAAGTGGGCACGGTGGGAGGGAGGTGAGGGAAGAAAAACTACCCTTTGGGTGCAATGTACACCATTCAGATGCTGGGTACACTAAAAACCCACACATCACCACTATACAACTCATCCACGTAACCAAAAACCACTTGTACCCCTACATCTATCAAAATAAATTTTAAAATCGGGAAAAAAATGTTAGATGCAGCAGCTAAATCCAGGGAAACTGAATCAGTTTCTTCAACAAATAAATGGCAAAAAACAAATAAAACTTAAGAGACAGCAGCGGAATGGTTATAGATTAAAAGAAATTTAAGATATATCAATCTTCATTCAAACAAACCTAGTTAAAAGACATTTACAATCAGGAACTTTGAACACTGATTAGATGACATTTACAAATTATTAATTTAACATAACTACAATGTTAATTATCACATCTAAAAAGAGTCCCTGCTGGGCATGGTGGCTCACACCTGTGATCCTACCACTTTGGGAGGCTGAGGCAGGAGGATGCTTGAGATAAGGAGTTTGAGATCAGCTTAAGAAACAGTGAGACACACACTGCCCCCTCCCCCAATGCCCGCTGTCTCTACAAAGAATAGAAAATTATCCAGGGATAGTGGCGCATGCCTGTCATCCCAGCTACTCAGGAGGCTGAGGCAGGAGGATGCCTTGAGCCCAGAAGTTTGAGGTTGTGGTGAGCTACAATAACAGCACTGCACTCTAGCCCAGGCAACAGGGCAAGACCCTGTCTCAAAAATAATAATATTAATAAAACAAATAAATAAGATAAATAAAAAATAAAATAAAGAGCCCTTATCTCTTCAAGATCTAACTAAGCATTTTCAGTTAAAATGATACGCAATGCCTGGGATCCAGTAAAAATAATTCTGCAAAGTAAAGGAGGTATAAATGAAACAAAACCACAAGTTGAATAATTGTTGAAGGCAGGTGATGGGTACATATGGACTCATTCTACCTTTTAGTACTAAAAATTTCAAACCACATAAAAGTTTCTTTTTAATACATTTTTATAGAAAAACAAAACAAAAATCTTCCCCTTCTCCCCTACCCTATGCAAACATAAGACTCTTCCTGAGAAGGCAGGGATAACAATTGCTAATTCAAGACCAGAAGATCAAAACTCTTTCTATTATGATTTTAAGAATGTGATTTATGATAAAATCGCTTTTCAAATAGCCAAATCTTTACAGTGAAAAATGAACAATATACAAATTCTTTCAATTTTAAAAATAAAAACCTTGGACACAGGAGGACAGAAAATAAAAAAGATCGAAATAACAAAAAAAAAAAGAATAAAAATAAAAACCCACAGCAAGAGGAAAATGCATAGTAACAATTTAGATTGTATGCAATTAGCTTTTATAAGACAGAAAATATTGATGCTGACCTATGAAAAGGGAATTCAGAAGCATTCTATGCATTTGTATCTTAAAAAGCATCAATTAAGTAATTGGGATGACTTTCACCCCAAAGTCTCAATGTAATGCGGTGTTCAAACCTACTATATACAATACTTTTTGCAAAATATTCAAAACTGATTGCTTTTTATCAGAAATGGGTCTAAACCAAATATAGCCATACCTAATAATAGTTTATATTCAAATGTACCTTTTCTAACTACTTTCACATCTGTTAAGATGTTAATTTTCCCTTCTGACAAAAATCAAACCAGGAAAACTATCCCTGCTTTAAAAAGGAGGAAAATGGGTTCAGATAAGCTAGTAATTTGACCATGATTACACATCTAGTATGTGTCAGATCTCGTACAGGACGTCACATTGTAAATTCCTGACCAGGACTAATTCTACATCTGCCAGATATGACCAGTTATGTTAGCTGCATTTGTTTCACCCTTACAAAGACAACCTTAGAGCAGTACAGAAATTAGACAACTATCTATTGACTTCCTATTACTTCTTAATAATGACATACTTTTCTCTTAAACTACATTTGCATCTCTGATGGGAAATAGGCAAGGGAAGAATGCAGAATTAAATTCAAATCGGTCAATTACTATTTGTTAAAAATTGTGCTAAAGCTATGCCTGGAAGAAGTTAAAGACATTTAAAAATTTTAAATGTTTAAAATAATCCCCATTATATATCCTAAATATCACAAATCTCTATGATTAAAACTCCCTCAGGGTTAAAAATCCCTGAATTTTAGCATAACAAATTTTTAAAACCCAAATAGTCAAGCCATCATAATTACAATTTTTTTTTTAGCGAGGCCCATCACTTTAGAAACAACTTTCTCATAATACTAATCCAATAAGGGGACCTTATATTCATCTATCTACAAGTAGCCATTTATAACAGTAAAATAGCCAACCCACAAAAAAATCTACCTCTGAAATTCTTATATTTTTATAAGAGTACAAAAGCTTAAAAACACCCTTTCAGAGGGCATACTATTCAAATGGAAGAGACTAGAGCCAGCTAGAAAGGAGAACAGAAGTTTATTTTCAAGAGAGTAGAATGGGAATTTATAGAAGCAACAAGGTCAGCATGACCAGGAGGCCTGTGCAAGACATCACTGTGCGGATCCGATACAGATTAGAGGATACCAACTCCTCACTTATTCATAGTCAACAAGCCACAAGTTCGTAAGTGGTACTATTACAGCTTTGGAGAGATGCAGCAGTACTCACCTACTCATTTAAAGAGCAAAGAACTGAGACCCTGAGAGCTTCAGTAACTTGCCCAAAGTCACACAGCACACAGAGGTGGGATTCAAACTCATGGCTTCTCTCACTTGGCTTCTCTCACTTCTGCTTTCTGGAAAAGGATGTATCTAAAAATCCTCAGGGGACTAAGTAACTGGCAGAAGAGTTCAGAGGGGGATATAGAAGAAAAAAAAGGCAGCTTCTACCTCCAAGAGCTTACAATCAAGTTAATTATTAATTTAAATTATTTAATATAACAATATAATTACATACCAGTATATAATTAACAGCCAAAATAAATATTACAAATTACTTGTGATCACCACTCTGAAGAAAGCTCAAAATTCAAGAAAAGGAGAACTACTTTCCTTAACCTTCTATCCCATTGCTATTAGGCTTAACTCTTCAAAGTCATCAAGAATTTCCTTGTCTCCTAAATTCCTCCATTTCTCTGCAACACAAGATTCTGTTAAAGATCTACCCCCAGGCTGCCACCACTTTTTCAGAAATTCTCATTCAATGTGACCCTATTTTCATGGTATCTTATGGGGCTCCTAAAACAAAATTATACTGTATAGCTTATAAACGACAGAAATTTACTTCTCACACTTCTGGAGGCTAGGAAGTCCAAGATCAAGGTGCTGGCAGGTTCAGTGTCTGTGGGGACCTGCTCTCTGGTTCATAGGCGGTGCCTTCTCACTGTGTCCTACTCTTGAGGAAGGGGGCAAGCAACTCCCTAGGGCCTCTTTTATAAGGGCACTAATCCCAGAGGGCTCCACCCTCATGATCTAATCACCTCCCAAAGGCCCCACTTCCTAATGCCATCACATTGGGGGCTATGATTTCAAATGTGAGCTTGAGGGAACACATTCAGAACATAGCACTAATCACAGCAACAACAAAAATAAATAAATGGGACCTCATCAAATTAAAAAGCTCTGCACAGCCAAGGAAACTATCATGAGAGCAAACAGACAACCTATAGAACGGGAGAAAATATTCGTATGTTACACATCCAACAAAGGGCTGATAACTAGAATCTATACAGAACTCAGGAAAACCAGCAAGAAAAAAATCAAACAACTCTATCAAAAAGTGGGCAAAGTGCCTGTAATCCCAGCACTCTGGGAGGCCGAGGCGGGTGGATCCTTTGAGCTCAGGAGTCCAAGACCAGCCTGAGCATGAGTGAGACCCCGTCTCTACTAAAAATAGGAAGAAATTGGCCAAACGACTAAAAATAGAAAAAATTAGCCGGGCATGGTGGCACGTGCCTGTAGTCCCAGCTACTCGGGAGGCTGAGGCAGGAGGATTGCTTGAGCCCAGGAGTTTGAGGTTGCTGTGAGCTAGGCTGATGCCACGGCACTCT
>NW_012146412.1:1140026-1152271 GCF_000956105.1 Propithecus coquereli | reverse complement strand
TAGAGCTGGAACCCATTCTACTAAGTGAAGTACCACAAGAATGGAAGAACAAGCACCACATGTACTCACCAGCAAATGGGTATTAATGGATCAACACTTAAGTGCACATATAGTAATAACATCCATCGGGTGTCGGGCAGACGGAAGGGGGGAGGAGGCGATGGGTATATACACATCTAGTGGGTGCGGTGCACACCATCTGGGGGATGGCCACGCTTGGAGCTCTGACTCGGGTGGGGCAAGGGCAATATATGTAACCTAAACATTTGTACCCCTGTAATATGCTGAAATTAAAAAAAAAAAAGAACATAGCACTATGTCTTAGACATTAACTTCTCTTTCCTCAATGACCCTGTTATTCTTTACATTTGATTCATATTCTAGGAATCACTTTAGAAGACACTTGCTAAGACATCATGGGATAGCAGAAAGAATATGTCCTAGATAAATGATTCAGGTTAAGGCACTACTGAGAAATGGATAAATTACTTAGCCTTTCTGTGACTTCAGTTTATCTATAAAATAGCAGCGATAACTGAAACTATTCATTTTAAAGGGCTGTGCAAAGATCAAGTGAGAATTTCTAAGACTGCTTTATAAACTGAAAATACGCTGGGGTCAACTCAAGTCTAAGTTATCTTTAACCCTAAGCTCAAGTTCTCTGTATATTGCTTTGGAGTGTTTGTGTCTTCTGGGGCCACAGCTATCACTTATCTGCATAAAAGGGAAAGAGAAGAAAGAAGTCCTCTATTCTAAATCTTGGCTCCTTACCCACTAATTTCCTGTCCTTTGCTGGCTATACTTTACTCTTATACAATCCCAAAGATTCTCTCTATACCTGGTTAAATGTATCACACATGGTCAAAGGAAAACTTTTCAATTAAATCATCTATGTTTATATTCAATATCATAACCAAAAGTATCATATTTTGAAAATGTTTTCTAAAATTTTTACTCAAGAGTATTTATTAGTCATATTCCAATTTTTACACATTTTAAACTCAGGGAAAAAGCTATCTTTCTCATCGATCAGAAACAGAAAAATTCAACAAAAGATATGAAAATTCCACACTGTGATCTCAAATCATAGCAGACGTAAGTTACTTATAAATGTTAAGAAAGCAGGTTTCAACAGCTGTATTACTAAATACTTGTGAGTTCTGAAATTGTGAGGTATACCACAAGTAAATGTTTTTGTGAATGATCTGCATCATCCAAATAAATTAGAGCAGAATCAAGACATTTTCCTGGTATCACTTCATTCACTTGCTGGCCTATATGATTTTTCTGAGCAGAAAGTAGCAAAGTTACGGCTACTGCTCTCCAAACCCATGCAACTCACAGCCTCTGTCATCCATAAGACAGCCATGATGACATATGTGCACAAAAATGTCATTCATCATGTCAGGAAAAATGCTTAGAACCACTGTGACAAAGCAACTATTACTAAATAAAATGAATAAACAGATTTTAAAAGTCTGTTCAGAATTTCAAGCAAGTCAGTTTCTTCTACATTACTCTGCTAAGAGTAACAAAGCAACAAAATATATATCATGTAAAAAAAAACTTGTTTTTAGAAAACTATGTTGCAAGATAAAATATGACAGCAGTCAGAACTCTGACCTCTAAGTCTGGTGCATATACCATGAAGATGCTTACTGTATCCCTAACTGGATTTGAAACACTTTCATTAGCTGTTACATTTTGAAAGCTCTGCATTTGCAATACTTGTGAATGAGAGCAGTCAAGCATAAACCAGCTTCATTCTGTATTTTTACAAAGCTGAAACTCACATCTGTGCTTTGACCTAAATTTAAAAAAAAGGAAATGAAAACTCCATATGAAAATAAGAAGAAGAAAACTTTCTCCAAATAAACCAATAAAGTTTAAAATGTTATTAAAAATATATATGCCCTACTATACACCTAAAAATTAATTTAGTTTAGAAAAATATACTTTTCCAAAGTTCTTTTTAAAAAAATACATTTATGGTTTAAAATTTCAAACACCAAAAGTTAATAAAAAACAGAAAAGGTATTCCCCTCAGGAGCAGCTTCCATTAAAAACTTCCATGTAAATTTTCTAAGCATATGCAAGTAATATATGCTGCATATACTTGTTGAATTATAAAATCATTTCTAACCATTAAGAAGTCTTAAATATGGCTTCTTTTTATATTAACAATTGACTGGTTGGTCTAATTATTCAGAGTTTGGGTTAATTATCTGTTATTGATTGATTGAGACAGAGTCTTTGTCACCCAAGCTACAGTGCAGTGGCATGACCATAGCTCACTATAACCTTGAACTGCTGGGCTCAAGCGATCCTCCTTTCTCAGCCTCCTGAGTGGCTAGGACTACAGGAATGCATGTCTGGCTAATTTTTTTATTTTTTATAGAGACAGGGTCTTACTAAGAGCCCTTCTTTTTCTTTTTTTAAAACAAGACATGCTTGTTATTGAAAAGTTGCAAAGGATAATACATAAAGCCAACAATGAAATTTATAATCCTCTCAGAAGTCATCTCTGTATTTCCTTCTAGTCTTTTTTTTAAACTAATATTTGGTGTAAATGACATGTAGTACCTATATATTCTTATATACCTTTTTTTTTGTTTTTTTTGGGGGGGGTTGGGGAGGTTTAACATAATGATCTTTTTTACCATGGCTTTAGAAACCTTATGAACACAATTTTTAACTGGCTATGTATTATATTTTAGATAAACTGACTTGGAGTTTTCATTTAATGTTGGGCATGAATGTAGTTTCCAGTTTTTCACTAATATAAATCATATTATGGTGAACCAAAGTTTTAAATAGTTAACCCAAAGCTGGGCCCGTTGGCTCATGCCCGTAATTCCAGCCCTTTGGGAGGCCAAGGTGGAAGGATCACTTGAGGCCAGGAGTTAAAGACCATCCTGAGCAACATAATGAGACCTCCATCTCTAAAAAAAATAGAAAAATTAGCCAGGCATGCTAGAGTACACCTGTAGTCCCAGCTACTGGGGAGGCTGAGGTAGGAGAATTGCTTGAGCCCAGGAGTCTGAGGTTGCAGTGAGCTATGATGACGCCACTGTACTCTAGCCAGGGCAACAGAGCGAGATCCTGTCTCAAAAAAATAAAAAGGGGGTCTGGATGGTGGTTCATGCCTGTAATCCCAGCATTCTGGGAGGCTGAGACAGGCGGATTGCTTGGGCCCAGGAGTTCAACTCTGCAGTGAGCTACGATTACACCACAGCTCTCCAGCCTGGGTGACAAAGTGAGACCTTGTCTCTAAGAAATAAAAAACCATAACATATGCAAAGAAAGTCAAGGGACTGGCATATATACTCTGTAAATACCACTATGATTGATATTCAGAAAGGAATTCTTTAATTCTGTTAATCTTCTCTGTATCATTCCAATTTTAGTATATGTGCTGCCGAAAAAAGCACACGTAATTTTTTTTTTTTTGAGACACAGTCTCACTCTGTTGCCCAGAGTACAGTGCCGTGCTATCAGCCTAGCTTACAGCAACCTCAAACTCCTGGGCTCTAGCGATCCTCCCCTCCCACCTGGTCCTCCGAGAATGCGAGGATTGCAAGCATGAGCCACTGTACCTGGCCAGTAATTGTTTTCTAATTTCAGACTCAAATAATTTTCAGCCCTCTTTCAAAATGCCTTTGAGTGCACATTGGCTGAGCCTGTAGTCCCAGCTACTCAGGAGGCTGAGGCAGAAGGACTGCTTGAGTCCAGGAGTCTAGGACGGTAGCATGCTAAGACCATGCCTGTAAACAGTCACTGCACTCCAACTATGGCAACACAGCAATAATCCGGCTCTTTAAAAAAAAAGCAAAGAATGGAATTTCCCCAAACTGTTCTTTAACCTTAAGGCAGGATCCACTGATTCTGCCCAGCTAAAGTCAGAAACAAACATTCATGTGGTTAGTACTTGTTGTGTGGACCAAAACACGAACTGTGCATATGCATCACCCCCCCAAAAAAAACCTTTATTTGTAAGTCTAAATTAGTACTTAAGAAGTTTTATAACCTTAAGAAAAATCCTAATTTAAGTCACAATGTTACAAAGAACAGTTGGGATTTCTGCAAAATCTTTACAACCTGTACAATAACATATTACTGTTTATTAGGCAATTTAGACAATTTAATTTTGTTTCTGGTATTTAGGTTTTTGTTCTTAGCCTTATTAAATTATATGGAAAAGTATTACAAGTAATTCATTTTAGCAATACACTGTTCTTTATGGATACCAATTAAAGTGGACATTTTTCTTCATTTATTTTACAAACAATCCTACTTTTGCCTTTCTAATGGGGAGGGGGGAATAACTATATTGCCTGCTGACTGCCTAACTGGTCCTCCCTGACCTCATATGCCTCCCAATCAAATAGGCCAGACAGCCACTGAAACACTAGGAAAATTTAAAAAAAAAATAAGTAAAAAATAATCACTATTTCTCTGGATTGAAGAGAAATACCCTCACCCCCCAAAATCAATGCAACAATCAAATTTAACATTTTTTTTACTCTTTTGGAAAGTGGTCTTGCAGAAATCTCTGCAGTTTATGATGATCCAAAGGTAATTCAAATAGTAAAATACCCATATCAATGGAGAAAATGTAGGAAGAATTCAAATGACTATCAACAGGAAGTGCTAGATGGGGTTTTGGTTTGGGGAATGAGAAGCAACACACAAAGAAGGAGAAAATACTCCAAATTTCCTTTAAGTTTGGTAGGCTCTCAGCACTCAATACAAGAAAACAAAAAGACCTAGGAGCCTTCTTTTGTAGTATGTTTCTCAAAGTAATCTCCAAGCTGTGCAACTTCACACAAAAAGGCCAAGAAAACAATGGTCTTCATTGAGGACAAGATTGGAAATGGGACAGAAAACACTACCTTGTCCTTCATAAAAACATGGCCTATCTTAATCAAAGTATTGTTACAGTTCTATACTCTGCAGCACAGGGGCAGTAAAGTGATCAAAAAGATAGATTTGGGTGCAAATCCAAGTTCTGCCACTTACTATGTCTCATGGCCTTCATTTGTAGGAATATCTACATCTGAGTTGTTCTGCAGTTAAATGAAAAATATGGAAGAGTAATTTTTAGCATAGTATCTGACATATAAAGAGTGTTCCAAAAAATGGTAGCTATCATTACTACTATAAAGCAAGCAATCTCTCAAGGAAAATCCATTAAAAGATTAAGAGAGACTCTCAAAGTTTGAGTTAAAATCACCTGATGGGTTTATTGAAAATGCAGATTCTAAGGACGATTTCTCCCAGGAGATTAATTTGATAGATCTAAAGTAAAATGCGGGTGTTTTCTGGCCCAAACATCAAAGAGAATAAAGGTACTGAACTATAAAAAAAAAAAGAAAGGCTGAAAATTTGGGCTTTTCCAGAAAGAATTTGCCTAAAATAGACAGTATGTTCAAAGGAATACAGACATGTTCACTAAGTTCATGCCTTCAACACTGAGTACCTATAATTCAGTGAAAAGGATGGACAAGGTCCCCATTTTTATAGAGCTTTATTTCCAGTGTAGAAGACAGAAAGTAAAAAATAAGGGAATTCCAGACAGTGATAAATGTTGTAAAGAAAACAGAATGGAGAGATGGGACAATCTCCTTGAAGAAGCAACATCTGAACCGAGACCCGAATGACATGATGGAATCAACCACTGGAAGAAGAGTACTGAGGCCATAGGGTATAGCAAGTGCAAGGGGCCTGTGGCAAGGGCTAGCTTGGCAAGTTCCAGGATCTTTTGATCCTGCTAGTGGGGCTGGAATACAGGAAGAAGCTCATGTGACCAGGCTCCAGGCCACTGAACTAAGTAGAGGGATACAGGTAAGATTAAGAAGGCAGTGCCAAAACATGTATACTACCTGGCAAGCCTTGGTAAAGAGTTTGGATTTTATTCTGAATGTGGATGGGAGACTTTCAACAAGGGGGTGCCAATTTGATTTACATTTTAAAGGATCTGTTAGGCTGGTAAGAGGAATGCACCATAAAAAGTCAAAGTGGAAGCAGGAAGACCAGGAAGTTACTGCAGTAGATGAGGTGAGAGACGATAGTCTGACAAAGGTGGTGGCAGCAGGGATGGGAAGAAATAGACAAATCTAGAATACATATTAAACACAAGAATTTAAGCCGAATCAAAGAAAAAGAACTAAGTCACCTAATGAGTAGTAAGCTCTGGGACTAATTACCCAAGAGACACAGAATGAAAATAGAGATTTAAAGGTTTTAGGTAGGTTTATGAGAACTGGACCCAAATGGTTGTTAGCAGATTTAGGATCCTTCATGATATGTACTTCCCCTTTGAAACCGAGGTGAAGAGGACATTTTCTTCCACAGCAGGCTTTTTTGGTGCCACTGTAAAGCACTGGAGTAAACGGGCACACACCCACTACTCAACAAAGCATATTAAATGTGATGCGTAAAGTCTTCCAGGACCTTACTAGAGCGGGCCTCAACAGCTGATCAGCTTTTGGAACGTAGTATAACTATGGATTAGAACTAAATCTTTACCTGAATCACATCGCTAAATTAACAAAAACTATTTCAGTTTCCATATTGTCAACTCAGGCTGTGCCTACTTTCCCAAGAGTTAAATAAGCCGAGCCTTACTTTGCCACACAATGCATATTTATTTCTTAAGCCTTACATTATCACAGAGATTTGTGAGGAAACTGTTTAAAACCATGAATAACTACCATTTGCCAAACATACAATAGTCCCCCCTTACTCATGGGGGATATGCTCCGAGACCCCTAGTGGATACATGAAACTATGGACAGTGTCGAACCCTATATATGTACTATATTTTTTCCTATGCGTACCTATGATGAAGTTTAATTTATAAATTAAACACAGTAAGAGACTAGCAATAAAACAATTATAATAACAATACATTGTTATAAAAGTTATGTGAATATGGTGTCTCTCTCTCTCTCCAAATATTGTATTTTTGGACTGAGGCTGACCACAAGAAGCTGAAACTTAGTATGTGAAAAAGCAGGTTACAGAAAAGCATATGTAGTATGAGAACATATTTGTATAAAATACATAAATGCAAAAAAGTCTGGAAGGATATAAACTATCATTAACATTTTGGTAATCTTTGGGTGGCAGGATTACCGATGATTATTTTCTTCTTTTTTGCTTATCTGCTTTTATCAATATTTTCTCCAATTCTCACAAAATAGTTCACAGAAGCAAAATTATTAGTTATAGGTTAGCATAAAAGGTCAAAAGCTGAAAAAGAAGAACTTCAAGAAAACTTTCCTTCATCTAAATCAGCAGGATTTCAACTGTGGTGATCTCTCTGGCACACACAGGAGAAAAAGACTCATTAAGAGGTCCATGTTATGCCACAATAAGGACATACCCTTGAAGGAAATAATTTAAATTCGTAAGAACTCTTCCTGGATTTGATAAGTTGTAATTAATTATCACATACTTTTGTTGCTCTTTCTTGTTTCTGTTAGCCACAGAAACACTTCAATTAATGAGTTCTCTGGGGGTAAAAATGTTCTTTCCAAAAACGAACAACAAAAAAGGTTTGGTTTTCTGACCTCCATGCTCGAGGGGCAAAGAGGGTGGCAGCTTCCAAACAGGCTAAAGGAACCTACGCCGCCAGCCGCCTTAAGCAGTAGGGAACACAAGCTTTCTGCAGCCTCAACAGCACTGGGCAGCGAAAATGTCTCCTGAGAGTCTCAAGACTAAAATACCTGGAAGGTCTTACATTTTCCAAGTTATCGTATGTACAGCGGCCAACCGTTTCTGACAATAAAACCCAAAAACTGGAAGGTCTTTTCTACAAATGCAGGTATTATGACGTGCGTGAAGCTCATCCGACTCTCTTGATGCCAAACTAAGACATTCTATTATTAAGGCCACATCCTCGATTTTGCCAACTTGGCGAATGAAAACATCCTACCGACTCTCTACAGCTAACAAACATCATCTTGGCTAAAATCATAACGCATACAAACAGCCACTCTGGACAACTTTGGCTTTAAATAGCAACGGGGACCTCAGGTATTGCCGGTCACACGCTTGTCGCACATTGTTTGTTCCAATAAAGCGTGCTACCTCTCCTGTCAGCCCTGGTTCCACTTCCTGAACAAACAGAAAATGGGAATCCTTTAAATTCGGGACACAATAGGAGCTTAAAAGCTCTCGCTTTAGGGTGGCAGCTTTCCTGCCTCATCTGTCACAACAAAGGATGCATCCCAGTGACTTCACCATATCCAGAAACGGCTGAGGGAGACGGATAAACGATAGAGTGTGGCTCGGGGTTTGTGAGTTCTTCCTTCCAGCTGCGACTGTCTTCTTTTTACTCCATTACACGCCTCTGCCGTGTTGACTATCTGGCCCTAAAAATAAAACCACCCGTGGCTACCGTCCACTTTCCCGCGAGCCCCGACTCTGACTTCCTGCAGAGAAAGCCAGACTGCAGGCTGTCTGCCTCGCTCTTCGCCGGGGGCGCGGGCTCGGCAGCAGCGGGCTCCTCCCGGGGCGGCATCGCCAGCCCGGCCAGGGACCACCGACCATCCCGAGGAGCAGCCCCGTTCTGCCGCGGCCGCCGCAGTGCCCGGGAGTCTAGGAGCCGCCGGGCAGAACCGGAGCGGGCGGGAGGGGGGGTCTAGCAGACGCGGCGGGGAGGGGGAGACACTCACCCGCCCAGACAATAACCGAGGGGGCGGGGAGGCTCGGGGCCGGGACCGAGGCTCGGCAGAAAGACCGCCCGGAGCTTCCGGAACGCTGCGGCTGCTCCGGACGCCGCCGCCGCCGCTGCCGCTCCTGGCCGCCGGCTTCCTCCCCCTCCTCTGTTTTGAGTCGATTGACCACGTCACTCTTAGCCACCAGACCCGGATCTGCCGGCTCCCGAGGGCGGCGGCGCAACAGATTGCAGCGTCCAGAGACCCCAGCCGCCCCGCCTGCCGAGCATGCGCGCGCCCCACGCCCGCCTTGCGTGTCCGAGAGAGCGGGGCGGGCCCGCGCCGCTGCGGGCGCCACGTCACGCTGTGCGCGGGGGCGCGGAGCGCAGGGGTGTAGTTCCGGTTGGGAGGGGTGGGGCTGAGGGTTGCGAAGGAAGCAGACCTAGAGCTGGCGTCAGCTCGAGCTAACTCTGTCGCGTAGTGTGTGTTTCGTCTGTGGTGGACAGTGTACTCTAACGTGTGTCCCTTTGCCGTAGGCTTTAGAATACCCGGGTAGAGGTAGAGGTGGGTACAAATCGGTATCTGCCGAGACAGGCTCCCCTTGTAGAGATTGTTGTCTGATCACTCAGGCCCAGGTGAAATTAAAATAGGAGATGGGGGATTACGAAGTACGTCAAGTGCGGACATTGTTGATCCCCTTTACCGTCCCTAACATTTTTGCACTGGAAAGCTGACCAAAATTAAGTTCAGCAGGAGTACTGGAGGGAATACGTGACCAAAGATGATTTGCTGGTCAGGGCAAGGGGAGCGCTGTTGTTAGGCAGCCAGCCCAAGCCTCTGTTGCTTTGGTCTTAGGGGTTGGAATAAGGATGCCGGTTGTGGGTGAACAACCTCACTCCTTTTCAGATCAAGTTGATGCTTACTACTCTCCCATTTTATCCTCTTAGTCTCCCCGCTGAACCTTTCGGGCCCAGGAAATTTCCTAACTTGGCAAAATTTAGAACTATATTGTTTTCTTAGGTGAATGGACAATCTTTAATTAAAATGAGACCAGTGGTAAAAATAAATGTGAGTCCCAAACAAAGATTTCACAAAAATACCCCTGCCAGTCCTGCAGGCGAAGTGAAAGTTAGCAGTAAGAAGCTGTCTTCCTTATTCTGACTTGACCTTTTTACCTATCCAAACTTATACCTAGGCTATTTGGTTAATTACCTCTCAACAAGCTCAGTCACCTTCAGCAAATTAGTATAATCTGCAAGAGCTTTTTAATTAAAGTGGATGTTGAACACAGGCAAAGGTCTCTAGAAAATTAAAGGTTTCCGGTAAAACTCGAAGTATTTCCTAGTTAATGAACAGATTACAAGTAGGTCCAAAGCAGTCAAGCTTCTTGGCCCTTAATCTGTAATCTTGAACTCTACTTACTCAAATTCAGAGAGTTTGAGGTGAAATCTAGTGCCCTAATGAAGTTCACGGACTGAATCTGTAGTAGAGGGTCTTTAATTTGTGAAACTCTCAACAGAAAATCTTTTGTGCTTGGGTGCACCCACGTGCCCATAAGTGTTTGAGAACATAGCTGTGTTTAAGAGCAGCATGGTACAAAACTAGAATTGTATCGGTTGTTGCAAAATTCTCAGTGTGTGCTTTACAAATTACAGGAAAATCAAGGTGTTAGGATTAGCTGGGCACAGTGATGTATGCCTATAGTCCTAGCTACTTGGAAGACTGAGAGACCTGAGAATCACTTGAGCCCAGGAGTTTGAGTCCATACTGCAGTTATTGTGATCTTGCCTGTGAATAGCCACTGCACTCCAGCCTAGGGAACATAGCAAGATCCTGTCTCACTAAAACAAAAAATGCTAGGATCCTTGGTAGCTGACCTTTAAGATGACCCCCAGTGATTCTCACCTCTGGAGGCTTAGTCTTCACCAGCCCTTTGAATCAGGACTACTGTGTTTGACTAGTAGAATGCTGCTGAATGTATGCGACTTCTGAGGCTAGGTCACAAAGGCACTGATTGCAGCTTTCCACCTCATTCTCTTGGCTTGGATTGCTCTGGGGGAAGCCAGTCTCCACACCACTCCACTCAGACAGCCTTTTGAAGAGGCCTACGTGGAGGGAAATAAAAGCCTCTACCAACAGCCAGTACCAGCTTGCCAGCCACGTGAGTGAACTACATTGACTGATCCTGCTACTCTAATCAAGCATTCATATGACCACATCCCTGCCCAACATCTGATTGCAATCTCATGAGAACTAGAAAGGGCTAGCTCTAACCCACGGACACTGTGATATGGGATATTATATGTTTTTTTGTCCTGATATTTAAGTATAACCTTTCTAAACTTTAAACAAGAACTAAAAAGTGTGTGTGTGTGTGTGTGTGTGTGTGTGTGTGTGTGTCTAATTTTATGTGCAAAGTAATTTAAAGAACAGAATTCCTACCACATAACCTGGAACATAGTAGACATTGAATAAATATTTGTTGAATGGATACAGAATCAAAAGAGAAACAACAGTTGAAAGACATTTGGAAAAAGTACTGATAAAGGAGTAACATAATATATGAAGGACTCATACATCTCAATAAGGAAGATGTTAATGCAGATGTTAATGCCTGCAATACATGTATAGGTGTACAGTTTGAACTGATGGTTCACATACAAAAAGGAAATACAAATGTCTGATATTTGAAAATCTTCAATTTCATTAGTAATCAAAAACTACAAATTAAAGCAAGATTTCTTTTTTGACTACTACATTAAGGAAATATATTCAAATAGGATTATTTCATATTGGTACCATTAGCACTGCTGGTAAAAATGCATTAATAAATTGGCAGGTACCTTTTGGAAATCAATTTGGCAATATTTCAAGTTCCATAAAAATGTTTATATCCATTGACCCAATTTCACTATTAGGAACTTACCCTGAGGAAATAATTTAAAACAGAGAGTAATATTAGAAATATATTAATTACATTTATATCATTAGAGAAAATATGGAAATAACCTACCTATACAATGGTGGGGAAGGATAAATATGTTACATTATAGCTTAGGATCTAAAATACTTGATGAGGCCAGGCATGGTGGCTCATACCTGTAATCCTAGCACTTTTGGAGGCTGAGGCAAGAGGATGGCTTGAAGCTAGGAGTTTGAGACCATTCTGGGCAATAGCAAGACCCCAACTCTACAAAAAATAAAAAATTAGCTTGGCATGGTGGCACGTGCCTGTAGTCCCAGCTACTAGGGAGGCTGAGGCAGGAGGATTGTCTGAGTCCAGGAATTTGAGGTTGCAGTGAGCTATGATAATGCCACTGCACTTTAGCCCAGGCAACATAGGAAGACCCTGCCTCCAAAAAAATAAATAAATAAAAAACTTGAAGATAAATACTCATAGTTTTGGGAATACCTTCCAGAATGCTTTTAAGAATATATAAAGCATATATACTTACAAACACTTTCTTCTTCTAAAGCAAGAACTGATGTTGGTTACTCCTGGGGGGCAGTGAGAGACGACCTTAAGAATTTTTGCCCTTTTGTATGATTTGAATTTTTTCATATCCATACATTATTTTCATA
>NW_012146412.1:1127997-1131023 GCF_000956105.1 Propithecus coquereli | reverse complement strand
CCCATAATTTGCTGAAAAAAAAAAAATTCCACAAATCTTAAAAAAAAAAAAAAAAAGAATCTAAATAACAAATTAATGGGAGATTGAAATAGATGAAGAGATGTTCCTTTCCTGAGATGGGCTATAACCTAGGATCAGCTCTAAATACAGATCCTTAGGCTCTGAAAAGGAGGCTCTGTATCTTGAAGAGAAAAGTTAATGGGAAAGTAAGAAAATATAATGGATGCTTTAGAAGGTTTCAATGTACTCTCTAGAAAGGATTGTGGGTCAACAACAGCCCAGGCATTCAATTAAATGGCACAATATATAGAAAAATGAACTAGATTATTAAAAATACAACCAATTCTGAACCATTTGTAAGATTTGTTTTATAAACATATTTGCAAATCTCTACCACAAATCAGGTACTTACGCTTCTAATTATATGAAACAACGTAAAAGGAGTCCATCATTGTCTACATTAGGGATGTTTCATTTTAAGTGAAATAGAATCCTGTTTCTGAGCCCACAGCTAAGAATACTGTGGGGGCGTGCTAAGGGCCTCCCCAAACCACATCCATTTTGTGTTTGAAAAAGCATTCATTTTTGGAGTCTGTCTCTTCCCCACTGAGCCTAGTAAGAGGTGCCAGTTAAGAAAATCGTCACTACACCACCATCCTCCCCTTTCATTAAGGGGAGGACAGGAACAGGTGACTTGCCTTTTGGGGGAAGTGCAGTGTTCTGAAGGGAGACTATTTTCTCTCCTTCCTTTTTGAAGGAGGGTAGGGAATTTTCTCCTTCCCCAAGACCAGGGAAGGCACTCACCAAAAGAATCACTCGTAAATTAGTGGTGCTTGAACCCTCTCAATTATTACCCCCTCCAATAAGTTGGAAATTGACAATTGTCTCTTGTCTAAATTTGCCAAGCCATTGACCTGATGCTGCTAAGGAACAGAAAAAGGAGCATGAGAGAGTGGGTAAGGCTGAGAGAAGGGGTGATATCTGAGTAGTCCGCATTTCCACAGTTTGGAATGGTAGGAAGTTTCCCAAGAATCAAGGATATACTACATAATACAGCAGGGCCCTAGACAACCACCCCATCACCACACATGCACATGTACACACAGACACACACACACACACACACACAAATGTGCACATACCCATGTACATGCAATGTATACCCACATCAGCTATATATGAGCTCCAGTTTAAACAGTCAAAAGAGATTCCTGGAGTTTCTAAATCCTAATTCCAAATTCTGGAGAGAGAGAAGGCAACTGGCCCAGCTTAATCCACTCCTGGTCCAATTGGCTGGGAGCTAGAGGGGAATATTGTGTGAGCAAACTCTTAGAGAAGGAGGCACATGGTAGCTCATGTAAAGTAATAGAAGGAAAGTGAACAATGGTGATATAGCACCTCTTGTATATTCCTGGATAGAACTGGAACGCACTCTACTAAGTGAGGTATCCCAAGAATGGAAAGACAAGCACCACATGTACTCACCATCGAATTGGTATTAACTGATCAACACATAAGTGCACATATAAGACTAACATCTATTGGATGTTGGGCAGCGGGGAGGGGGGAGGAGGGAGGAGGGGATGGGTATATGCATACACATACAGTCAATGCACACCGACCGAAGGATGGACATATTTGAAACTCGGACTTAGCGGGGAGGGGGGGCAAGGGCAACATACGTAACCTAAACATCTGTACCCCTATAATATGCTGAAATAAAAAAAAGAGTAGTAGAAGGAAAGGAAATGAGAGACGTCATAGCATAGTTATCTCCGACCAATATTTTGATGATAAGATCAAAATTGTGAACCAGACCCATTGTAGAAAGAAGAAATGCTCCATTTCCTACCCTAATCTTCCAATTTGAGGCTTGTTATAAATCCTAGGATTTGACAGCCTAGAAAATTCTACGTCAAATAGTAAAAATCTCAAGGACAAGAAGAGTGAGTGCTCACTTATAATTACTAAATATAGTTTTAGTGAATCATTATATATCTAACTTTCAGGCAAAATGTTTTTTGGACCATGAAGAAGGTTCATAACATACAAATAGTAATCATCAGCAACAAAAACACCTACTGAGCACTTATAGAAGGTCGAATCCTTCTGCTACTGTAGTCAGGCTCAGTTCAATTAAACTGAGTGCCTTCTATGAGAAAATCGCTGTGTGGAGTGCTGGTGCTGGGACAGCTGAGAATCCACACTAGAAATCCTAAGTACACAATTGGAATTTTTACATAGGTCTACACCCATGGAACCGTCATCCAGAGAAAGATATAAAACATTTCCAGAAGACTCTTTCATTCCCCTTTCCATTCAATACCTGCAGGAATGCCTTTAAAAAAGGAACTATAGCTGAATGAATCTCTGGGGAATTTTAAAAGGAAGAAAACCAGAATATAGTTAATCAGTATGAGATTAAGAAGTGGCCTGAGGCTTAACAGTAGGACCACTTGTTTCCATAACAACATCAAAATGAATGTTTTAATAGAAAAATTACTACCATGAAGTTTATTATAAGTGGTTTAAAATACTGAAAGAGTCAGCTAAACTGGGCATGGTAGCACACACCTGTAGTCCCAGCTACTCAGCAGGCTGAGGCAGATGGATCGCTTGAGCCCAGGAGATTGAATACAATCTGGGCAAAATAGTGATATTTCATCTCTAAAAAAACAAATGGGAGGCTAAGGTGAGAGAGGATTGCAAGGCCAGGAGTTAAAGGCTGCAGTGTGCTATGATCCCACCTGTGAATAGTTATTGCATTCCAGCCTGGGCAACACAGTGAAATCCCATCTCTAAAAAGAAATTAAAAATACAACTACCATATGATCCAACAATCCCACTTCTGGGTTTATACCCAAAGGAAATGAAATTGGTATCTTGAAGAGATATCCACCCTTCCATGTTCATTGCAGCATTATTCACAATAGCCAAGATCTGGAAACAACTTGTGTCCGTTGATAGATGAATGGATAAAGAAATTGTGATACACATAAACAATGGAATTTTATTCTGTCATATAA
>NW_012146412.1:1125655-1127947 GCF_000956105.1 Propithecus coquereli | reverse complement strand
AAAAGGGTCAGCTGACCAGACTCAGTGGCTCATGCCTATAATCCTAGCACTGTGGGAGGTTGTGGTGGCAAGATTGCTTGAGGTCAAGAGTTTGAGACCAGCCTGAGCAAGAGCAAGACCCCATCTCTACAAAAAGTAGAAAAATTAGCAAGGCATCATGACACACACCAGTAGTCACAGCTACTCAGGAGACTGAGGCAGGAGGATCACTTTGAGCCTAGGAGTTCAAGGTTGCAGTCAGCTGTGATGAGGCCACTGCACTCCAACCTGGGCAACAAAGTGAGACTCCATCTCAAAAAAAAAAAAAAGTCAGCTAAGTAATGTCATAATATCTAATCAATTTTAAGAATTCAGTGCTTACTTCGGCAGCATATATGCTAAAACTGGGGATGACATGAAAATCTGTGAAGCATTCCACAAAAAAATTTCTAAGTAAAATAAAATAAAAACCTCAGATCTGAGGAGTTAAAGTTAATTGTGATTTTCTTAAGATTTAATGCATCCATAAAGGGAAAAAATGATCATACATGGTGGAAAGATAACACAATCTTTAATTTTGGGGACTTACAGCCAGATCTCTAATTTCTACTCCTTTTATTCAGACTAAGTCTTTTCTTTTCTTTTCAGGGCCAGGGTCTTGCTATATCACTCAGGCTAGTCTCAAACTCTCGGCCTTAAGGGGTCCACCTACCGTCTCAGCCTCCCGAGTAGCTGGGATGCCCATCTCAGACTAAATCTTATTATTCAGACTTTTATTCCATTACACATTAAAAATCTGTGGATCACTGAAAAGGTTTATAGACAATAACGAACTCAGTGGCAATGAGCACTCCAAACACCCAGATTATGGTCTCTGAAAACCATTTTCCACTGAAAGAAACCAGGACTCCTTGTAAGTTTGGAGAAGGACATGTGCAAGATGGGCCTGAAACAATTTATTACACCATGAAGTTATCAAAGCTATCAAATCATGTCTAAAGAACTTAAGATCCAACTTAAAGGGGCTCCCACTGACCAAAGATTTGTCAACTTGAGAATCAAAAAGCAAAATAAAATTTGAATTGCAACATATCTTATATATTAAAACATGTATGCCCCTAATAATACTAAAAACAAATTTTAAAAACTTTTTTATTTGCCTTTGGAAGATGCTAGGGAACCAACCCATTCTGAAATTATTCAATAAATCTAAAGAATCAAGCATTTATCCTGACTTTTCTGTATGAACTACACCCCAGAATAAATAATTGGTGAAGGAAATTTTCTCTTTATAGGAGAATTCCAGCTAAAAGATAAGGAAGAAATGACAGAGTTACAATATCACTATTTTGCCACACCTAATGAAATATGGATCTGTGCAATGACTGTCAATGACTGCTTGCACCCTTAGGTGAAAAGCTGGTGGGGAACTTTATAACGGATAGATCAAACTGACAACATGGTTAATTAAGCTGAGCCAACTGATTAATCTTAATATCACAAAAAGAAACACGTAAGATGTAATGAGAGGCCGGGTGTGATGGCTCACCCCTGTAATCCTAGCACTCTGGGAGGCCGAGGTGTGAGGATCGCTTGAGATCAAGAGTTCAATACCAATCTGAGCAAGAGCGAGACCCCGTCTCTACTAAAAATAGAAAAAATTAGCTGGGGAACTAAAAATAGAAACAAAAATTAGCCGGCTATGTGTTATATTGTTGAAACTGTTTTGTTACACTATTTATTTTTGTATATTATTTGAAATATTCATACTAAAAAAGTTTTAAAAAATCTTTGGGCACAAAAATATTTTGTAAATAAAAATATCAATTGAACCAATCACAACTGAATTCCTATTAGAAAAAACTGTCAAAAGTGCCTATAAGACAATAGGGAAAATGTGAGTACTAATTGGATATTTGATGAAATTAGGAATTTCTGTTAATTTTTTCCGTATGGTAATGCTATCATGGATATGTTAAAAATAAAGTCATTTTCTTTTAGAGTTTTATGACATTAATAAAATATTACAGATAAAATATGATGTCTAGAATTTGCTTCAAAATAATCAGGGTGAGGAAAATAAGTGGAGTAGAGATGAAAAAAGATTGACCATTATCGATACAGACTGACCATATATTGAAAATTTTTGAAACTGGGGTCATTATTATTATTTGCTATGTTTTTTGTATATATTTGTAAATTTCCATATAATTTTTCCATAATAAAATTTGATCCATAACATATTTCTTCAAAAACATGTTTATTGTTGGATATTTTTCATATAAATGTATGGTATTTTAAAATTTATTTTTG
>NW_012146412.1:1091158-1125065 GCF_000956105.1 Propithecus coquereli | reverse complement strand
CCCTAGCTTTATTGAGATATAATTCACATATCGTAAAACTCACCGATCGTCATCTTCTTTTAATACTAGAAAGGTCAGTACAAGGCACCAGGCACTGTTATAGCTCACAGGAGTTGTCCCTGATTTGCTGGCTCACTTTAGAAGCATGAGGCAACAGCCGGGTCCATAGCAACTCTGTTCACATATAGCTCTGCTGGAACTCCTTTAACTTCTTTAACACTGACTCCTGGACCAGGTGTATGGGTAGCTTCGTAATGAAGGATGCAGGTTACCTGCATCAATGAAGTCAGAGGATTGGAGGTGGTGAGGGACTGAGGCAGGATCCAGCTTGTCCTCCTGGATTCTAGCTTGTCCTTGCTCTCCCCCACTTCATGTCCATCTTTCCTTCCCAACTGCCTGCCACACTGACATCAGGCCTCGCACCAGCCACAAAAGCTATGTAACTATATATAAACTATTTAACCAGCTGTAATAACTATATAAGGTCAAATGCCTATGATAGATCATATATATTCTAAACACTGGTACTCTTTCTTTGATCAAATCCTGACTATCCATCATTACACACTTTATAATCCTTTAGAACCTTCCTATCAATAACATATCCAAGGATATTATTAATGGAGAGTCAATGCAACATTTACGCCCAACTCAAAAATGTTTGTCTGGAGGATATTTGATATTGCATCCAATCATCTCTTTGTGAGCTCTTATTTCTTGCAGTTTTCAGGTTAAGATTATCACTTAGATCTCCCCCCATATTCCACTTTGGTCTATCAGATGGACATCAAGACTGGATAAAATGACCTGACAGTAACGAAGATACTCTCAGGTCTATTGGACACAGGAACACAGTGTGTGATAGCTAGGCTTGCTAATGAGTGCCCTGGGATAACAGAATTAATCTAAGGACTATGAGATGCTACCATAAAGAGAATAAAAATTAAAATATTGTTAAAATTTAGGCCAGAGCTCTGTACTTTCAGCTACTCAGAAGGTTGAGGCAGGAGAATTGCTTGAGGCCAGGAGTTCAAGGCTACAGTGGGCTATGATCACACCTGTGAATGGCCACTGTACTGCAGCCTGGGCAACATAGTGAAACCCTGTCTCTAAAAAAACAAACAAACAACGACAACAAAAATTTAGGATGTATGATTTTAAAAATGTATATTGTGGAGGAATCTCCCTTACCCGAATGTATAATTGATATAGACATAATTTTAAAATGGAAATTTATCCTTCCACCAGGTAAAATTTAAAAAGGAGTAATATATTCATCCATTCTTTGACCATTACTAGTTTAATATGCAAAAACGGAGCCTTTAGAGTTACCTAAGTCAGGCCTTGCCTGCTGCTGCTGCTGAATTGGGCCCCTCATTTCAACAACTGTTCAAGGATGTCAGGCAATCGGCCTGGTTCACTGATAACAGTTTGAGAAAAGGAAAGAACTTGTGTCTGAGGAATTCAATTCCTTTTAATTATCAGGCCCAGAGAGACATTAAAATGAGACCAGAAGGTGTCTGGCTAGCTCAGTCGGTAGAGCGTGAGACTCTTAAAATGAGACCACAATCATGTCCTGCTTCCCCCTTTGAGCTATGTATTCATCTGTTGAAACTGCTTGCTATTGCCACGGCAGGTAATAATGCCACACTGGACACTATAACCTACACCCTATAGCTTATCAATGCATAGCCAATCACTCATCAATATTATTTCTGTAAATCAATGAGAATTCCTGCAAACAACTTTGTATCAGCCCACTCCCTGTTCCCCTTTTTTGCCTTTAAAAATCCACTTGTAACTGCTGCTAATTGGAGTGTATATTTGGGGCAACTTGAATCTATGCTCCCAGGTTGCAATCCTCAAGCTTGGCCCAAATAAACTCTCTACTTATATGAGTTTTGCCTCAGCTTCTTCCTTTTAGGTTGACATGTCTGGCGTAAGTTGGCAGGATTCAGAGAGACTTCCCACCAACCACTCGGTGTTCTCTTTGAAAGTAGTGCTTGGTACCAGCACAAACATTCCATCTTCAGAAGTCCCATTGAGTGTTTATAGTGAGTTCTCCTGAATTCAGACCTTCCATTCTTTGGTTGAAGGTTTAGATTTTATTTGGGCTGTTTTTCAAACCCTCTCTTTCCTTTAAGAGTGAAGGCTTCAGTCTCTGTCTTTGAACAAGAGATTCAGGTAAACTGGGTGCAGTGGCTCACATTTGTAATCCTAGCATTCTGGGAGGCCAATGGGTGGAAGATTGCTTGAGGTCAGGAGTTTGAGACCGGCTTAAGCAAGAGTGAGACCCCGTCTCTACTAAAAATAGAAAAATTAGCCGGGTGTGGCAGCACATACCTGTAGTCCCAGCTTCCTGGGAGGCTGAGGCAGGAGGTTGGCTTGAGCCCAGGAGTTTGAAGCTACAGTGAGCTATGGTGATGCCACTGCACTCTACCCAGGGCAACAGAGTGAGACTTTGTCTCAAAAAAAAAAAAAGAAAAAAAAGAAAAAGAAATTGAACTCCCCTCTTCACTCCCCCCCTTTCAAAAACAAAATATAAAAAAGAGATTCAGGTGAAGAGTTCTATAGAGAACTGGCTTTTTTCTCATCTGTCTCAGGATGGGGATTCAAGTCAAAGTTTTTCTGCCTTGTCTCAAAGTGGAGGTTTGGGTCAAATGATTGGCAGTTGGACACCAGTGGTCTTGTTTTACATAGCACGCTTTTAAAAGTTGTAGCTGCTTTGCTATTCTGAAATTGGAGCTTGATTTTTCATTAACTCCTATTAGTCAAACACCAGCTGGTTGTATGTATTATACTTATTGGGTGTCCTGGTATAGATATCTGGGAAAATGGATCCACCTAACCCAGGAAGTCATAAATAACAATGACCAAAAAGGAGGGGGGACTTTTGAAATACCTAAAATAATTTATTGGTGGGCAGAACTGGAAAAAGCTGGTTTTAGAATCAAATTAAATAGGAGCCTTACTTCCAATGGCACGTAAAAAGCTTCTAAAAGAAATTCTGAGAAAATTGTTTCCATTCAGGAGGTAAACAAAAAATATCCATTGCCAGGTGCCAGGGCTCCTGCCTGTAATCCCAGCACTTTGGGAGGCCCAGGTGGGAGGACTGCTTGAGGCCAGGAATTTGAGCCCAACCTGGGCTATAGATTGAGACCCTGTCACTACAAAGGAAACAAAAATTTTTTTAAAGATATTCATCACCACAACCTGAGGAAATTCCCCAGGTCTTGACTCCCCTCTCCCACAAAACTCCCACTGCAGCAGTCCTGGGGTTGCTATGAAGCCCTCTGGTTCTGGGAGCTGTCCAATTCTTTTTTTTTTTTTGAGACAGAGTCTCACTGTGTTGCCCAGGCTAGAGTGAGTGCCGTGGCGTCAGCCTAGCTCACAGCAAACTCAAACTCCTGGGCTCAAGCGATCCTCCTGCCTCAGCCTCCCAAGTAGCTGGGACTACAGGCATGTGCCACCATGCCTGGCTAATTTTTTCTATATATTTTTAGTTGTCCGATTAATTTCTTTCTATTTTTAGTAGAGACGGGGTCTCGCTCTTGCTCAGGCTGGTTTTGAACTCCTGAGCTCAAACAATCCGCCCGCCTCAGCCTCCCAGAGAGCTAGGATTACAGGCGTGAGCCACTGCGCCCGGCCAGCTGTCCAATTCTTAAACCTTTCTCTGCATAATCAAAAAGACCACACAAAGCATAAGATGGGTCTCCAAAATACACCCTTGTTGCCAACTGACAACTGTTTTAGGGCAAATAAAACAGATAATTTAAAGATTAATAGCCTAAAAGGGAGAAATGAATGAAAGTAAAACTACTGACATTATAAAAAATGCAGATCCAACAGATTTTTTTCTAAACCAGGACTAATGACTGACACCAATGTTGAAATGCTAACATCCAGGGAATTAGCACTGATCTCAGTGCATTCCAGTTGAGATCAGATCTGAAACTAATTAAAATCCTTTAAATGCTCAAACTGAAACTTCCTAAAAAAAACACAAAAAACTGAAACTTCCCGCTTTGGATCCTTGCAAGCTTTACAAAAAGAAAAAGCAAAAGAAAAGAAAAGGCATTCTACCCGGCGGTCTAGTGGCTAGGGTCTGGTACTTTCACTGCCACGGCCTGGGTTTGATTTCTGGTCAGGACACCAGTTCCTTTTGGTTTGATATTTGTGTGACTTTTGACTTTTTGGGATACTGCTTTGCCACTTGGGAGGGTACTTTTGGTTAAAAAAAAAAAATTCAAAAGCCAGAAATATCAGCTGTTTGTCCCAGCTAAAATCTGATATTAAGAAATTTGAAAGGATTTTTTAAAAAGAGCTCTATGGTCAGAAGTAAGCTTAATTAAAAGCTGATATTCAAGCTATATATACATATATTTTCTCAAAGGCCTTTCTGTTTTTTTCCTTTGGATCCTGTTTTTGGGAATTTTTTTTTTCCCAGTGAGCTGACATCCTTTTTTAATTATGTGCTTGGTCTCTCTGCTCCCCTTTCTTAAGAATTGTTCTCCCATTTACTTGTACTCCTCCCTACTCTTCCTCTTTGCTGTCTTCCTTCCCACATGAAAGAAGCTAGAGGAGAATTATGATGACTCAGCCCCCTTAGGAACACAGAAAAAGGTGCCACTCACACCTTTTTGGGTCTTCTGTCTTCTCGTAGAGTCCAAAGAGTCACGGACAGATTCCTCTCAGGTACGAAACTGTGCTCTCTTTTGTACTGTGTCACCTGATCGCTTTGGCTTTGGATTAGTTTGTACTGTGAGAGAGAACTTGACCTTGGTGTGTGTGATGACTAGCGAGTCACTGGCAAGAGCTGCAGTTTTGGAGGTGGCTGAGGACAGTCGTTTAAAGTAAGTCGTTAGTGGTATTTCTTTGTGTGTTTGGATATGAAAGGCACGTATTAAACACTTGAAGAAATGCTTGCTTTTGTAGTAAAGTGAACTGTGGAAGTGTTGCAGGGGCCTGGTCGCATGATAGCTCCCTCTTTTGGGGGGCCTGGGAGGCAGTGTAAAAGTAGAATTCTTGTTCTTGTTTTTTTGTTTTTTTTTTTTGAAACAGAGTCTCGCTCTGCTGCCCTGGCTAGAGTGCCGTGGCGCCAGCCTCGCTCACAGCGACCTCACACTCCTGGGCTCAAGCAATCCTTCTGCCTCAGGCTCCCGAGTAGCTGGGACTATAGGCACGTACCACCATGCCCGGCTAATTTTTTCTGTATTTTTAGTTGTCCAGATAATTTCTTTGTGTTTTTTTTTAGTAGAGACGGGGTCTCGCTCTTGCTCAGGCTGGTCTCAAACTCCTGAGCTCAAACAATCTGCCTGCCTCGGCCTCCCAGAGAGCTAGGATTACAGGCGTGAGCCACCACGCCCGGCCTAATTTAGACATTTTTGCGTGGGTCTATTGGTTACACAGGTTTATCCTATCTATAATAGATGTTTTAGGGTCATAAAACTGTTGCTTTATGATATTTTTTACTTAATACTTAATTTCTCTGTGAGCTTATATCTTTGGCTTTGAGCCTATAGATTCTGGGATCTGGACAGGTGTCCAGGGTGAGGCCTGGTCCTCAGCACCTAGACCACCAGCTAAAAAGCAAAGGCAAGCCTGTTATGTCTTCCTGCCCCCAGCCCAGGCTTGCCTCCTGGCCATGCTGGGAGGAGTCAGATCCTCCAGGAATCCTCTTCACAGTTCTGTCCTCTGTCCTGAGCTATACATGTGCTATATAAATTCGGGACCCACAGGTTCTAACCTTCATAGCCATCCTTGTATGCCTTATGGATACTCAGGACCCAGGGCAGCTGGGGAAGACATCAAGGAGGGTATCTGTATTATAGTTTCAAAATTCTTTTCAGTAATTTAAAAATCTTAAGGTCATGTTATGTTAAATTAAGTAACAGATAATCATAAAATGTCTGAGTCATTTCTAAATAATTCAAAATACTGAAATGTTAATTGTTAAACATAAATTTAACTTTTTCTACTTTAACATATTTTTATATGTTAAAGAAAAGCTAAATATATTTAGATCTGTTAATAAACAAAAAATTGAGAAAACATCTTTCTAAAAAAATTATGGAATGTTTTTCATCTACAAATACTAGTATAAAACAGTTCAAGACCAGGCACAGTGGCTCATGCCTTTCATCTCAGCACTTGGAAAGGCTGAGGTGGGAGGATCTCTTGAGGTAAGGCGTTCACCACAAGCCTGAGCAACATAGGGAAACCCTGTCCCTACCAAAAGTGTGGGTGTCGTGGCGCATGCCTGTGGTCCCAGCTACTCAGAAGGCTGAGGCAGGAGCACCACTGGAGTCTAGGAGTTGGAGGCTGCTGTGAGCTAGGATCACACCACTGCACTGTGTCCAGGGAAACAGAGCAAGAACTTGTCTCAAAAAGAAAAAAAACAATAGTTCAAAATTACTTCCTTCCTTGGTTTTTCATTGGAAATTAGAGTTACTAAAAGTTAAAATTATAACCAATATTCATAATTAAAACTACTAGTTATAAGAGAAACACCTCTATATTCAGAGCATATAATGAAAGTGAAATGTAAAGAAAGTTGAAAAGAGAGAGTAATTTTTCTTTTACATGTGGTCCAAACTATAAGGGGGAAAGGAAAGGAAATTCTTGTTCTAAGGTAAAATGGTAGGAAAAAACTGAAAGGAGTCAATAAATAGATTATATAAAAGGGAAAATCTAACAATTTTGGTGAAGCTTAGAGAGAGGCTTAGAACAAAAGAGTGAAATTCTGTCTCAGCTTGAACTCAGGTGTCTACTGGGGAGAAGGACTCTAGCAAAATCGCTTACTCTTTTGGAGTCAGACGCGCTACCGCTACACCGCGAGGTCCTTCACGTCCTCTTTTGAAGAACCAAAAAGTGAAAACAACGACTGCAACAACAAAAAAATTTCTAAGAGTGGTCTATATTTTCAAGATGAATGTCAAAAGGGAAGCTCTAATTATGACTATATAGAAGAATGCTAATGTGAGTACATCTTTCAGTTTTTGTATCATGGGACATTATCCCTATGGATATGAAATATGTATGCTTGGTTAATGATAGGTTGATTATGACTCTTAATCATTCAGCAGATGTATACCTCAGAGTTCAGATAGCTATAGATCAGATAGAAAAAATAATTATAAAATTAGTGTAAAAATACAGGAAAAATTTTGTTGGCATCAATCAATGGTTCAGTTTCTGCTTAAATCCATGCCAACTCCTCACTGGTTATTGCAAATGTTTAGAATCTGTGTGTGCATTTCTATCGTAAGTCAAGTAATTTCTGTCAAACTAAGGATAATTGTTTTATCATAAAAAGGCCTTGACCTCAAACCCGGACAGTGGAATATATTGCGACAATCCCAGTAGGTTGAGAATTAGCCAGAACTGTTTTGCTAAAGTTCCTGCTTGGCACTGACCCCTGGTCAAAGCATGAAACATATTGATTACTAGTATTGCTTTGGAACCATGGGTCCAGGAAGTTTCAGGGTGGTTGTAGTTTGTTCCAAAGCTTTTTTCTTTTTGGAGACAGGGTCTCACTCTGTTGCCCAGGCTGGAGTGCAGTGGCATGTTCATAGCTCACTGCAACCTCAAACTCCTGGGCTCAAGCAATCCTCCCACCTCAGCTTCCCAAGTAGCTGGGATTACAGGCATGCATAACCACACCTGGCAAACATTTCATATTTTTTGTAGAGATGGGGTCTTTCTATGTTGCCCAGTTGGGTTTTGAACTCCTGGCCTCAAGGGATCATCCCACCTCAGCCTCCCAAAGTGCTGAGATTACAGGCATGAGCTACCATGCCTGGCCTGTTCTGCCTTGTTACCATTGATTATTAGTATCCATGAGATTGATGTTTTCTACCTGGTTTCAGTTCTGCTGTTCAAATTGGTTATTTAGTTGGAATATGCCTACATGACCAGCAAAATATAAAACTCCAGCCAAGACTCTGTTTTGGGCTCTCTGCTTCCAAGGTATTCTGTGTATACATCAGTAGTTCCTGATCTGAGAGAGAAACTGCATCCTGGCTGGGTGTGGTAGCTCACGCCTGTTGTCCTAGCACTTTGAGAGGGCAAGTCTGGAAGTATTGCTTGAAGCCACGAGTTAGAGACCAGCCTGAGCAAGAGTGAGACCTCATCTCTACAGAAAATAAAAAAATTAGCTGAGCTTGCTGGCATGCACCTGTAGTCCCAGCTACTTGGAAGGCTGAGGCAGGAGGATCACTTGAGCCCAGCAGCTTGAGGCTGAAGTGAGGTATGATGACGCCACTGCACTCCAGCCCAGGTAACAGAGCAAGACCCTGTCTCAAAAAAGAAAAAAAAAAGAAAAGAAAAAGAAAGAAAGAAAGAAAAATAGAAAGAAACTGTATCTGCATCTGGCCTCAGCCCTTATGGAGAGTAGACAAAGGGGCCTTCCCTGGCCTTTCTGGACCCCTTGCTGTGAGGCAGCCTTTTCTGTGATGCACATCCTTACCTTAATGTCATTAATATATTCTTTCCCTGTGATGAACTGTAGATTTGTAAGCATTTTTGTTTTGAGTCCTGTGAGTCTTCTTTAGCAATGGAACTCCGTCTATTTACTGCTGTTAGTGCATGTGTAGATATTAACGTTAACTAAAAATATTCTAAAACAAGAAGGGCATGTAAGTTAAGCTATCATCAGGGGCTCTGTTTAAAAGGTAAGAGGCCAGGTATGGTGGCTCACACCTGTAATCCTAGCACTCTGGGAGGCCAGGCAGGAGGACTGCTTGAGGTCGGAGGTTCAAGACCACCCTGAGCAAGAGCAAGACCTGATCTCTACAAAAATATAAAAAAATTAGCCAGGCATGGTGGCATGTGCCTGTAGTCCCAGCCAGCCACTCAGGAGGGTGAGGCAGTAGGATCACTTGAACCCAGCAGTTGGAGGTTGCAGTGAGCTATGATGACACCACTGTACTCAGACTAGGGTAACAGAGTAAGACTCTGTCTCAAAAAAAAAAAGAAAGAAAGAAATGATAAAAGATAAGAAAGGAAAATAAAGGATGATAAAAGGATGTAATATTACCTTGACTCATTTAGTAGGAAAATGGAGAAAAAATTATAAGCAGAATATTTTGATTTCAGAATCCCGCTATTTAAGAGAGGAGTCAAAACTGACTGCTGCAGTCCCAATTACAACCATCCTCAACACATAGCAGTTTATTTGAAATTAAAATACTTGGCTAACCTTTTAGTTGCTGTGATATCAGGGTGTGGCTGGCCAAGAGTATGGTCAGATTCCAACAAATGACGTTATGATATTTAAACATACAATCTTGAGTCCGCCCTGACTCCAAGCTAAGAGCATCATGGTTTGTATCTAAATGAGACTCAGAAAAAAATCTAAGAGAGGTGTTCATGGATAAATTGGTAGGTCTTGTGAAGTATTTTGTGGCATCTAACATGAATTGAAATGGGAAGAAGTTGGAAACAGAAAACTCCTATGGAAGAATTTTCAGTTTTTGAGTATAAATTAGGGTTAGGGCAAAAATTTTGAGAAAGCATAAGATCAGTTGGATCCAGCAGATAAAAATGAAAAAGGAACAATATTTGGCAATATTTTGAAAGTACAGTGTAAAAGCAGTCTTCCCTTAAAATTATAGAAAATAAGGTATTTGTATTTGAACAGGGGATAAAATCTAGGACAAATGTTCCTGGATGGAATGATCTATTAATATATGGGTGTAGGCCTGCTCTTCCTACTGGAAGACTGACCCTACTTAGAAACATAATTTAAGACCAGATATCATTTTCAATGATTAAATCATAGAACTACTGAGTAATATAAGGTCAAAGACAGACACTGTGGTTATTTAGTGATTGAATAAACATGACATAGAAACAGAATACACAGTACTTGGCTTTGATAAATATTTCTCCACCCAAATACTGGAAATCACATAAGCAACAACTGCCATTTTAAATTACAGATGACTCTGTCCACCAATTACTTGCAAGCAGAGTAGATAGATCATCAAGGACAGGCTAAAGCGAAACTTAATAGTCATTAGTGGCCAACAGTAGTTGAGCATTTTTGATGAGCCAGGTCTTGTGCTGTATATTAGGTATAGTATGTAATTATCCCAATAATGCTATAGATAACATTATCATTACCTTTTTATTAAAAAAAAAAAGAATACTCTGGAAGTGATGGTTTATGACTAAGATTGGGTTATAAAGGCTAGCCTCTGTGTTGGTCTTTCTTGGATCACTCATTCTGGGGAAGCCAGCTGCCACGGCATAAAACGAGGTCCGTGAGGTTAGGCACTGAGCCCTCTAGCCAACAGCCACAGTCCGCCTGATCGGCTTAAGCCCTTTATCTACTGGAATGCTTAAAAAGAAATATGGTAGAAGAGCCCTTTCCTCACTACCCTGTTCCTTCAGTCTGCACAGGATTAACACAACATACTCTGTTAGAGTGGAAAATAATTACAAAAGAAAATATTATAATTTATATTATAATATTATATTATAATAGAAGAGGCAAGGGTTAACATACCAGCTAAATTGAACTTTTCCTTCCATTCCAGAAGGGAAAGCACCTGAAGACTTCATTAGGAGGGAGTCCTCTCTGGAACCTCCTCTCCATTCCTAACTGGAAACTCTAGGCTCCTGTCCAGCCCCTGTCCTGCCCCAAGCACTTCCTCTTCAAGATACTCAGTTCTACAACTTCACCCTATTCCTGGTGGGGGGTGGGGGGGAAACTCCTGCTCCATCCATAGGAAGAGATTTCTTCCCCTGGGTCCTTCTCCCTTGATCTGCCCCAGTCTGGGCCCTGTGGTTTCAAACGGGGACTACAAGAGAAGAGGGAAGTCATCAAAAATCACTACAAGCCAGGTGTGGTGGTGTGTGGCTGTAGTCCCAGCTACTGGCATAGCTGAGGCAGGAGGATCGCTTAAACCAGGAGTTCTGGGCTGTAGTGCACTGTGCTGATCGGGTGTCTGCACTAAGCTCGGCATCAATATGATCACTTCCCAGGAGTGGGGACCACCAGGTTGCCTAAGGAGGGGTGAACCGGCCCATGTCGGAAACAGAGCAGGGCAAAACTTCCATGCTGATCAGTGGTGGGATCCCATCTGTGAATAGCCATTGCACTCCAGCCTGAGCAACATACCAAGACCCTATCTCGAAGAAGAAGGGGAAGAAGGAGGAAGAAGAATAAAAGGAAGGAGGAAGAAGAAGAACAAGACAGCTATGGTGCATAACAATACTCATCTGCTGCTGTGGGTGGGCTTTCTCAAAAATTTTTCAGCAATGGGGCACCCACCCTCAATGGCTCTAGTCTCAAGTAACATTCTGAACTTCAACTAGGTGGGCAGCAACACTGCCAGTTCCTTGGTTATATATAAGGTAAGTCTTACCCAAGGTCTTTCATTAATGTTTTTTCTTGATGACATCAAAGTCTAAGTTCATACTGAAGAAAGAATGTGTTTTTTGTCATCAAGACTCCCCACTGAGTTCATAAATTCCCAGTGGTTTCTTTCCTAGTATTCGAGTGCATCACAAAATTACTAACTGGCTATTAAAGTTTCCCTGCTAACTCAGAGATTATCAGGAGCCTCATCTGTATTTTGTAGACTCAGACATTCCCGATAAGAGGCGAGACAGTGATTGTGAATGCTTTCCACTATAAGATATGGTCCAATGAAAGCAAGGGCTAAATAAATCAGAAAAAAATGTTGATAGCCTGAATGTATAATTCTAGGAAAATGTTTTCATGTTCATTCATTCAACTCCCATTTATCAAATGCCTGCTGTATGCCATGCGTTGTGGGTACAAAGATGAATAAGATATAAGAAATGTAAGACATGATTTAGGGCTCAGAGCTTGATAAATAGAAGATCGATTATTGAGACATTGTTTTGGCCAGGTGCTTTAACCTCCAATCTAATGCTCAATTCATGACATGAGCCACTTTGATTTCCTTGCCCTCAAAGCACAGTTAGCAAAATTTCCTCAGAGTCTCAAACCATAATTGCCTGGGCTCTTAGAATTCTCAGTATTCTGAAATACAGCTACAACTCAAATGTATAATATTTGATTTGGACAGGTCTGTGATTTTCAACTCCTATTTTCTTTCCTAAGTTGATCAACAAAGATCAACTAATAGAAGTCAACCTCAGGATCCCTCTTTAAACCTACATCAAATCCTAAGCAGCCAGTTTTCTGCTGCCTGCCCCTGATTTCCTTTAATTGTCAAGAATTAAAAGGTGCAGAAGGGCAGGGCGAGGTGGCTCATGCCAGTAATCCCAACACTTTGGGAGGCCAAGGCAGGAGGATCGCATGAGCCCAGGAGTTCGTAACCAGCCTGGACAACATAGTGAGAACTCATCGCTATAAAAAATAAAAAAGTTAGCCGGGCGTGGTGGTGCACACATGTAGTCCCAGCTACTGGGGAGGCTGAGGCAGGAGGATGGCTTGAATCCAGGAGTTTGAGGCTGCAGTGAGTTGTGATAGTGCCACTGCACTCCAGGCTGGACAATAGAGTGAGACTTTGTCTCTTAAAAAGGTGCAGAAGGCATTCCTTCAGAGAGAGAGGGAGAGAGAGAAATAGAGAGGAAATAAACTACAAGCTATTGTGAAACCTAAAGTTCCATAAAGTTAAAAAAAAAAAGTCTCTAACCAGATAGCCCAGGACAGTCTAGTTCCTCATCATTCAGAATCTCTTCAATTCCTTTACAAGTCTCACCCATAAGTTTCACCCAAGTAAGTGTTCAGACACAACCGTTTAGGGGGGAATAAGCAAGACGTTTGTCTACTTTCCTTCCTACCAGCCAGTACTATCAAAACAGGTTTTGCATTTCCATGGTAACTCCAAATCTTTCATCCTTGTCTTACTTCATTATGAATCCTGATGCATTCCCTGTAAGGTACAGTAGAGAGAAATAAGATGAGTGAGAAGATTGGGAAGGGAAGGCAATGCAGACCTAGAAACCCACTGATGAATTATAACTTAGCATTTTCAATATAACACGACAAAGGGCTATGACATGGAGAACAGTTCCCATGTACTATGTTGTACAGAAGAAATCGGCTTTGACCTCATTTTCTTTTCATTATCCCTTTTTTCCTTTATCACTTTTTGCAGTTTTTTTGTCTCTGTCTTCTTTTTATTGGATTTCCTTTTTTTTATGTCCTTTATCTCACTATCCTCCTTTTTCTTTACATTGTAGAAATGTATATTTTAAAATTTATCATACTGCAATTTTTGTTCTGTTTCTTGAATAGAATTGGGCAAGGAGGAGAAGTTTAACATACAAGAAATTTGTGTTATATCTATTTCCTGCCTCTCTAGAGAAATAGTGCCTTCTAGTGTTTGCAATAACATTTTGTATTTGCACCATTTTCATTCATCTGAAAAGTAAAATAATATTTTTTTAGAAAAAATCAACATGTTTTATACCTTTTGGAGTTCTTCTGCCACATTTATTAAATGTATGCATACCACTATTATCTCCATTTTAGAGATAAAAAGGCAGAATTATAAAACACGTATTTAATGGCACGTTGATGATAGCACTTAGACCAAACTTATGTAAGGGTTAGAAAAATGTATTCAACTCAGCTGCCATCAGTCATCAGCTGGTGAGAGGACAGATCACAAAAATATGATTCATAATATTGCCAAGTCCACCAAGATGATGTCACGGATAGAGAATTGCGAAAGCTGGCTGTTGGAGGGCAATAGCATGAACAAGAGGTATTGTGGAAGGGTTGCTCAAACTCTCCATCCCTCAAGGTAACCCTTTTAGAGGTGATTTTGAGATATATCTTCTTTGGTTTTGCTACTCCTGAGTCACCTTTATTTCTTCTAGAACATGTCATGCTTTTCTGGAGAACAGTACTCTCGGAGAAGCAAAAATATTCCTTAGGAGACTTACCAGATGTGAGAATTTCATGAGCTTCGTATTTCCCAGCTTCCTGTGGGTTTGTATAAGCATTCCTTGAAATGGATTCTGACTTATCAGCTATTAGGAAAATGTGAGCAAGTCGGATGTGGTGGCTCATGGCTGTAATCCCAGCACTTTGGGAGGCCATGGTGGGAGGGTCACTTGAGCTTAGGAGTTCAAGACCAGCCTGGGTAACATAATGAGACCCCGTCTCTACAAAACACAAAAACAAAAATTAGCTTGGCATGGTGGGAGGCAGAGGTAGGAGGATTACTCAAGCCCAGGAGTTTCAGGGTGGAGTAGGCTATGATCCTGCCACTGTACTCCAGCCTGGGTGACAGAGCAAGACCCTGTCTCTAAGAAATTTTTAAAAAATAAATAACTGGAATATGGAGATAATATTTATTGAGCACCAACAATCTCTTAGGGACTAGATATGTATTTATACATTTAATTCTCACAACAATCAATTGAAGTAAGATTACTATCATTTTAGAGATGAAAAAACTGAGACTTACAGAGGTTAAATAATTTGCCCCAAAGTTGCATAATTAGGAAGTAGTGGAGACAGGATATGACTCTAGAAAGATTTGACTTAAAAGGCCATACTCTTTCTATTACAATTTGCTATCATTAACAAACTATATAACTGGAGGCAAACTAGTTAACCACTCCAGGTCTCAGTTTTCCCACTTTCAAAATGACTTCTTAAATCTCAACTGTTAGGGTTGGTGGTAGAGATTCCAAGTTGTCTACCCAATATTCATTAACCTATTCTTCTTTACCAATAGGATGGAGACAAACCCATTTAGCATATTACCTTTGCTTTTCACCCTTACCCTTATTCCCACCTGGAGTGCAGATATGATACTAGAAGAGGAGCGTCTTGTCCCAAATCCTTGGTACAATGTTTGTTTTCTGCTGTTCTCCTACTTAATGATCTTTTCAGCTTGTCCCCGGAATCCAACGTTGACCTTCAAAGTAGAGTGTGTCCACTCCAGGATATGAGCAGGACAATTATAGGTGTGCCAAAAGAAATATATATATATATATATATTTCTCTTCCAGAAACATCCTCACAGACACATCCAGAAATAATGGTTTTACCAGCTAACTGGGTACCCCTTAGCCCAGTCAAGTTGAGATATAAAATTAAGTATCACACACCATCTTACCAGCTCCCTTTCCCATATCTAAACTAATCACCAAGTCCTGTTAATGTAACCTCCCAGTCAGCTTAAATTTTGGCATTCTCTCTTTTTTAGTCCCAATGCTTAGATCAGGGCCAAGACTAATACAATAATCTCTTAATCAGTCACTCTACCTAGAGTCAAGTCCTCTATATCCTCCGTGTTGCTGCCAGGTTTCTAAGATCTTTCTCTGACCATTCATTTTCCCATTCAAAACCATCTGCAGTACAGGATAAAGTTCAAATTCCTTTACATTTGGACCCCACTCTCCACTTTATGCATTGCACTAGAACATTGGCCACCTCTTTGTTTCTTGCACACATTATGCTCTTTACACATGGTGTTTCTGCTGCCTGGAAGGTCCTTTCCACCTTGACTTCTTGCTGTGTACTTATTCACCCTTTAAAATCTGGTGACTGCAACACTTGCTGGCACTCTGTGACACTTCCTAAACCTCACCGTCAGAATATCCTCCTCTGCACTATTTCATACACTTGCATATATTTCAGTTTCATACATCTTTATTGTATTATTTATTGACATGGCTATCTTCCCAACTTGTCTATGAGTGCCTTAAAGGCAGGGACTGACTCAAAGTAATAATCCGATGCAAAGGACAGGGCTGTTCTGGAACAGTTAATTGAACTGAACCAAAAATCCTGCCACGTAAAGAGAACTTAGAAAGGGCGGAGAAGAGATGAAATGCTAAAAATGTCAAGCATAAACTTTGTAGTGGCTGAATTCTAAGATGCCCACCCAAAGAGTCAGCTTTGAGTCACCTCTTTTAAGGTTCAAAATCACATAAATGAAGCAACTGAACATAGAATTTAACTGCTTACTTTGAAGAGGGTTTCTTTCTAGCCATTCAGAAAAATACCAAATGACATAAATATCTTTTTTTAAAATAGAAAATATATGGAAATTGAAGTCAAGCATTACAATACAAGGCTACTTTACCTCCTCAGAGAGAATGACTAACTTAGAAGGGGAAAAAATGGTCTAAACAAAATTATTATTAACATAATATCTCTTCTTTTTCCTGCATTATCATTTTATACTTTCTACGAGATGGAACTCACTTTCTGTTCCTACCATTTAAAAAGGCCTCTATTTTAACAATGAAGTGGATGAATTACTGCCTGGAACTCTACATTTTAGGTGAAATACTGTACACAGGATACTCTGTGAATTGTAGTTATTATCTGTTACATAACAGAACAGCTATAAAAATGCTTTGGAATAGGTAAAAATGTTTTTAAAAGCAAGACTTTGTATTAAACTGTCTGTGATATATTTTAATAGGTTAGTCCCAAAATACTAACTTGTAACAGAAGTGACTACTAGCACTAATATGTAATGGCAAAGTCAGGAAAGTTGATGTTCTGAGCAAGAAGAACAAGAAACAGAAGGCATGATGATAACAGATGACAGAGGAAAAAGCAGAATTAATCAACTCCTACTTTGCTTCCATTTTCCATCGCAGAAAATTATCCTTCAAATAGAAGGGGTAGGACCTACATGGTAAAGAGGGAATTTAGGTGCAAGGCAGGTGAGCAAGTAATAGAGCACCCCGCTCCTCACACAACTTCCCCTCTCCGGTTTACTGGAAGAACTTGAAATGTGGCGGTAACTTTGGTGGGAACAGGAGAGGTGCCAGAAAACTAAAGATGGACAAATGTCCTCATTTTCTGAAAGAAGAAACTATAAGCCTGTGAGCACCTTTTTCCTTGGCAAAATTCTCGAATGGATAATTAGACAAATGGTTTGTGAATCTTTAGAAAAGTGGTGAAAACGAGGCACAGCATGAATTCACTAAAAAGTCAGCGGATCTAAACGAAGCGTTCTTCCTTTCTGGTAGGGCTCCGATTCTCCCCAGTCGGACTCCTGCAGGGTAGAGCCTGGGCCTGGAAGTCAGATGAGGATGAATTCTAATTCCAGTCCCATCACTTACCAAAAGTGAGGCTTGGACGCCGAATTCTGAGCCCCTCATGTAACACAAATGTAATGGAGCTTCTCTGGGCTACCACTGTCCTCACTCGGGGCCGTCCTTGAGACCAACTTCACACGTGGTCTTATTACAAAACAACAACAGCAACAAAAATCCCACCTTTGTAGGCACTGATAAATAACAGGAATTATATTACATATGACACAGAAAAACTTCATAAAAATCCCCTTCTATAACCTCTTTGCCTAAAATTCCTCCCTTAGGAATCAATATCATCTCCTTCACCTCTAACTGCTTCAGAAAAAAACAAAAACAAAACCCAAAAAGCCACGATTTTTTCTGAACTTCTCCATGTGTACTTTTCTTTCTGCTTTCCTGCCAGTCAGTAAAACAAAAGATAGCCAACAATATTTAGAAAAGTGAACATGTCGTTAGCTAAAACCAGACCACACTCACGTATACTCTACAGAGCCTTAATTCTTCTCCCACAATAAAAATTAAAATACTAATACTTCAGAATATTCGTTGTTGTTGTTGAGACAGGGTCTCTCGCTCTGTAGCCTGGGCTACAGTGCAGTGGCATTATGATGCATTAAAAAAAAAGCAAAACAGAACGGTGAGACTTGGATTTATTTCAAATGAAAAAAAATTGAAACATCTGTTGACTACAAGCTCAAAATGAGCATTCACTGTTGTGTAAAAGCAAAACGGCAATCAGAACAATGATGGCCCTACACATAGAATGCAGAGAGAGATATCTGGCTTTGATTCATGGTATTTCTCTACAGCATAGAGCAGTGGTGTTAGAGACTGAGGATCCCTGGTTCTAGTCTTGGCTCCGGCGTTTACTACCTGCATAACGCTGGGCAGGTAGTAAGTTGATGAACCTTTCTGGGAGCTTTTTAACTTTGAAATTGAAGACAGATAGGGAGGGGAGTTTGGACATAATTATTTCTAAAAAAACTTCTGGCCATGAAATTCTATTTCAATTATTTAATTCAAGGCCACTACCTATTTTAAGTAATTTAGTTTAGCAGATTAACTAATTGCAATTTTATATATGAGGGATACATTCGTGGTTATAAGTTATATAAACCCAATTTAAATTATTTCAGGCAAAACAGAATTATATAGGCTCTTAGAATTTGAGAAATCGTTAAACAATGAAAAAATGTCATTCATTGTACATTTTATTACTTAATTACATATGTACAACACTTAGAAGTATACCTGACACTAAGTAAGCACTCAACAAATGTTATTTTTCTTAGAATTTCGTACTGTCTAGAACTTCAACACTTGAATACTACCCTCATGGTCCTGAGATGGCTGTTGTGATTTCAGCTCAATGATATTCAGAGGCAGGGAAAAGGGGGGTGCACAGTCACTCAGGCCAATAATTCCAGAGACTTGGGAGGCTGAGGCAGAAACATCCCTTGAGCCCCAGAGTTTGAGGCTGCAATGAGCTATGATTGCACCATTGCACTCCAGCCTGGGTGACAGAGCAAGACCTGGTCTCTTTGAAAAATAAAATAATAATAATAATAATACAAAAAAGGAATGACCGTGCTTTGTGTCCTTTTAAAGTGTTAGGGAGACCTTACTGAAAGTGCTCTCACTGGCCAGAATTACGGTATATGTGAGTAACCTAATTACTCACAAACATACCTTAAATACCCACGATTCTTAGACCTATCAAGATTCACCTTTGGATCTTGCAAGGGGGCTACGTGGAGAACGAATACCTGAACAAAATGGGACTGTGCAAAGCAGGAGGATGGGGCACATGATAGAAATAGATTTAGGTAGGCAGTTAACAACATCTGCTTCATATATGAGCTTCCTCTTACACCCATACCTCTTCTTATCTTCCTTATTTCCATTAATGACACCAAAGAAAATCTGTGAGTTTTCTTTGCTTCCTTCCTTCCTCTTGCACTTTAAATCCAAATAATTGGCAAGATATACTGGAAATGATTTGCCTACATATCATAAGCTTTCTCCATTTACATTATTACCACCCTCTTTTAGGTACTCATAGCTTGTCTCCTAGAGCAGTAGTTCTCAAATGTTCCCCTGTGGCCGGGTGCAATGGTTCATGCCTGTAATCCTAGCACTCTGGGAGGCTGAGGCAGGAGGATCGCTTGAGGTCGGGAGTTCGAGACCAGTCTGAGCAAGAGTGAGACCCCGTCTCTACTAAAAATAGAAGGAAATTAGCCAGACAACTAAAAACATATAGAAAAAATTAGCCAGGCATAGTAGTGCATGCCTGTAGTTCCAGCTACTCGGGAGGCTGAGGCAGGAGGATTGCTTGAGTCCAGGGGTTTGAGGTTGCTGTGAGCTAGGCTGACGCCACTGCACTCTAGCCCAGGCAACAGAGTGAGACTGTCTCAAAAAAAAAAAAAAAAGTTCCCCTGCATTACAACCATCTGGAGAATAAAAACAAAGATTGCCGGCCCCCAACCCTGAGTTTCTAATTCAGTATCTCTGGAGTGGGAAGCAAGAATTTACATTTCTAACAAGTTCCCGGGGAATGCTGGTGCTATTGCACCCCACTTGGGGAACCACTGTTCTGAAATATTTTAACAGATACTTACACAAGCTTTCCTTTGTCAGTCCCTGTCCATTTCAGTCCAGCCTACTGAGAGTTGCCAGGATTAATCTAAAGCACAACTTCAATATATCACTACATTAATCAAAAACTTTCAATAATTCCTCCTTGTCCCACATAAAAAGTTCACACCCTTTTGCATGGCTTTAGATAGGATTCTATGAACCTAAGAGATATAGCTCATTTGGCCCAGACAATAGATCTTTATGGATTACTGACCGGTATTTTTTCTTTTCTCTCTTTCTGTCTCGTTCTCTCTCTAATGAATGCTTAATTGAGATGTAGTTCACATACAACAAAATTCATATTTTTTTAGGAATGATGATGAGGCCATTCATCTTTATTTTTAATAACATCTTCATCGAGATACAGTTTACATACCATATAAGCCGCCCATTTAAAGTGTACAACTCCATGGTTTTTAGTATATATGCAGCGTTGTGCAATCATCACCATAATCAATTTTAGAACATTTTCAACATCCCCCCCACAAAAATCCCATACTTGTGAGCAGTCACGTCACTTTCCATTCCTCCCCACAACCTAGGCAACCAGTAATCTACTTTCTGTTTGTATGGATTTTCCTATTCTGGCTATTTCATATAAACAGAATCATACAATATGTGGTCCTTTCACTTAGCATGATGTTTTCAAGGTTCATCCATGTTGTAGCATATATCAGTCCTTCATTTCTTTTTTGCCCTTTTTTTGGAGACAGAGTCTCACTCTGTCACCCAGGCTGGAGTGCAGTGGCAACATAGCTCACAGCAACCTCAAACTCCTGGGCTTCAGCCATCCTCCTGCCTCAGCCTCCCAAGTAGCACGGACTATAGGCACATGTCACCACACCCAGCTAAGCTTTTTATTTTTTGTAGAGACAGGGGAACGATGTTGCTCAGGCTGGTCTTGAACTCCTGAGCTGAAGTGAGCCTCCCTGCCTGGGCCTCCCAAAGTGCTGGGATTACAGGCGTGAGCCACCACACCTGACCAGAACTTCATTTCTTTTTCTTGCTGAATAGGGTTCCATTGTATGACTGTACCACAGCGTTGACAGTTGTTTCCACTTTTTGGCTATTATGAATAATACTGCTATGAAAATTTGTATACATACTGATTGGCATCTCAGTATACACAATTCATTATTAAAATCACAACCTCTAAACACCCAAGACATGAAATTTCTATGCCACTTATTTAAAAATTAGTATATGCTATCTTGTATTTGCATTTGTCTTTTAATGAAATTTTCTATTTCCCCCAATAAACTCTTAATTCATGAGCAGAATCCATATCTTATTCCTCTGTGTATCCCTAGCATCTAACATAATGACTTGTATATCTGTAAATGTTGATAATTACAGTTGCTTTTCTTCAAATATAAAGCTTTGCCTGGGAAGAAAATATAAGAATAACCTGTGTTAAAAGCTTAGGATGATCCCTTGTATATTGGGGAAATGATTTTTTTGTTGGAGTGCAGTGGCGCAATCTAGCTCACTGCAGCCTCGAACTCCAGGGTTTAATTGATCCTGCTGCCTCAGCCTCCCTACTAGCTAGGACTACAGGCACACACCAGAACTCCTGGCGGAGTCTTGCTACGTTGCTCGGGTTTATCTTGAACTCCTGGCCTCAAGCCTCTTGCCTTGGCCTCCCAAAGTGCTGAGATTACAGGTGTGAGCCACTGTGCCTGGACTGGTGAAATGATTTTTGACAAGGGAGTCAAGACTATTTGATGGGGAAAGGACAGTCTTTTCAACAAACGATGCTGAGAAAACTAGATATCCACATGTAAAATAATTAAGTTGGACCTTTATCTTATATCGTATAAAAAATTAACTCAAAATAGATCAAAGACCTAAACATAACAGCTAAAACCATAAAACTCTTAGAAGAAAATATGGGGGAAAGCTTCATAACATGGGATTTAGCAGTGATCTTAGAAAAGATACCACAAGCACAGGTAACCAAAAAAAAAAAAAAGAGAGTGAGAAATCAAAATAGTGAAAAGACAATTCACAGAATGGGAGAAAATACTTGCAAATCATGTATCTGATAAGGGATTAATATCCAGAATTTTTTAAAAATCCTCCTACAACTCAACAACAAAAAAATAAGCAGAAAGACTTGAATAGACATTTCTCCACAGAAAGATATACAAATGACCAAAAGCACATGAAAAGATGTGCAACATCACTAATCATTAGGGAACTGCAAATCAAAACCACAATGACATACTACTTCACACCCATTAGGATGGCTATTATTTAAACAAAAAATACAGAAAATAACAAGTGTTAGCAAGAATGTGGGAAAACTGGAACTCTTATGCACTGCTGTTGGGAATACAAAATAGTGCAGCCACCATGGAAAAAGGTATGGTGGTTCTTCAAAAAATTAAACAGAATTACAAATGAGATCTAGCAATCCCACTTCTGGGTATATATTCAAAGAAACTGAAATCAGTATGTCAAAAAGATATTTGAGCTCCCATGTTCATTTCAGCATTATTCACAATAGCCAAGATACGGAACAACCTATTAATAAGAGTCTATCAGCAGATGAATTGATAAAATGTGGCATATATACACAATGAAATATTATACAGCCTTAAAAAGGAAATTCTGTCATTTTGGACAACATAGATGGACCTGGAGAACATTATGCTAAGTGAAATAAGCTAGGCACAGAGAGACAAATATTGTATGATCTCACTCACATGTGGAATCTAAAAAAGTTGATCTTATAGAAACAGAGAGTAGAGAGGTGGTTACCAGAGGCTGGGGTAGTGGGTAAAGGATGGGGAAAGAGGAGATGTTGATCAAAAGGTACAAAGTTTCAGTTAGACTGAAGGAGTAAGTTTTAGTGATCTATTTTACTGCATCGTGGCCACAGTTAATAACAATGTATTCTATATTTCAAAACTGCTTATAAATTAGATTTTAACATTCTCACCACAAAAACAATAAGTTAATGAGGTGATGGACATGTTAATTAGCTTGATTTAATCTTTCTACAATGTATATGTATACCAAAATATTACATTGTATCCCATAAATATATACAATTATTGTCAATTAAAAAATTAATTAAGGAGCTGGGCATGATGACTCATGCCTGTAATCCTAGCACTTTGAGAGGCTGATGTGGGAGGATTGCTTGAAGTCAAGAGTTCAAGACCAGCCTGAGCAAGAGCGAGAACTCGTCTCTACAAAAAAATAGAAAAATTATCCAGGCATGGTTTTGTGCACCTGTAGTCCCACCTACTGGGGAGGCTGAGGCAGGAGGATCCCTTGAGCCCAGGAATTTGAGGCTGCAGTGAGCTATAATCATGCCACTGTACTCTAGCCTGGGCGATAGAGCAAGACCCGATCTCTAAACAATTCTAAAAAGGAATTACCAAATTATCTGGCAATTTCACTTATGGATACCCAAAAGAATTGAAAGCAGAGATTCAAACAGATACTTGTATACCAATGTTCACAGTAGCATTATTTACAATAGCCTATGAACTAAAATAAAATCCTGCTGACTGAATGGACCCCCTCTTGGTCAAGGAGACCCCAAAGAAATCTTAAAACTCAGTTCCCAGTTATGACAGGATGGGAGGTCAAGCACATCTCTTTATACCCCCTCCTTTGCTAACGGCCATCAGGCTTTTTTCCTAAGGGCTAAACAGAAACTAGTCTTGTGATCCAGACAAGCATTCTTTCCTGACAAGAGACTGCCAACCTTAGCCAGGCCCAGTGACTCACGCCTGTAATCCTAGCACTCTGGAGGGCCGAGGCAGGAGGATTGCTTGAGCTCCGGAGTTCAAGACCAGCTGAGCAAGAACGAGACCCCATCTCTACTAAAAACAGTAAAAATTAGCTGGGTGTGGTGGTGCACACCTGTAGTCCCAACTACTTGAGAGGCTGAGGCAAGAAGATCCCTTGAGCCTAGGAGTTTGCTGTGAGCTAGGCTGATGCCACAGCACTCTAGCCCAGGCAACAGAGTGAGACTCTGTCTCAAAAACAAACAAACAAAAAAAAAACTACCAACCCTGGAGTAGTTTTAACCAGTCTATGCAGCATGGGCAGAGAGGGTTTTCGTGTTCTCTGCTTCACCTTTTGACACCAGAGAGCAGCCATTTTTCTGAACCTGAACATGGATCCCATAAGGTGGCATAAATCTCGATTGTGTAGGTGCATATTTCTCCTTCCATAAATATTTATGACTTCTATAGCTTGTTAAAGACGTATATTTGGCCATGCTGCTCAGTATAAATTCCTGTTCCCATTGTCCATGCCTTGAAGCATGTGTTCCTGGCTTCTGGCTGGGTCTCTGCTTTCTAGCCTGTTAGAATGGCAACCCATAGGCTGCAGCCCTTTATGAGAAATAAAGCTCTCCTTCTCAAATTTATGAACGTAATTATTTTCTTCAGTTAATAAGCCAAAAGGTGGAAACAACCCAAATGTCCATGGATGCATGAATGGTTAACAAATTGTGGTATATATGTACAGTGGAATAATATTCAGCTTTAAAAAGGATGGAAATTCTGATACATGCTTCAACATGGATGAACTCCCAAAACATTATAAGCCAGTCACAACAGGACAAAATGTTGTATGATTCCACTTATATGAGGTACCTAGAATAGTGATGTGTGAAGGCCCTACCAGCCATTCTCACTTGTAGCTGCAAATCCCTTTGACAAAGAATTATGAGGTCCTTCCCTAAAAAATCTCCCACCTAAATAACCTCTGTGCCTGATTGTAACCTATGTAACAAGGTTACATGTATGTAACCTAAGACAAGGAAGCATACTCTCTGGTAGGGAAACTGAAAGCACACTTCAATAATGGGGTGCAAGGTGAGAACTATGGTAAGGGCCTACCTAAAAATAATGCACAGGGCTAGCTAAAACTAATGATAATAATTAGGAACTGTCCCCCTGTAATTGCCACTCCAGAGCCACGCAGCTAGTGGTCATAAAGATTCTGAACTTCTCCCCATAGCTAGTGTCCATAAAAATTCTTAACTTTCTGCGTAGATAACATCACCTTTTCAAAACCTAAAGGTAGTTTTTAAGATATCTTCCAGGCCCCACATTCCTGTGGATGGATTGGCCCACCCAGACCAGTGGCCCAGACCAACAAACTGACTCAACTGGAATTGTGACCCCAGGGACTGGAGCAACACAAGAAGATGATTTCTACATCCCTATAATTTTGCCCCAGTTAACAAACCTAATTGCCTAATCCCTTGCCTGCCAAACTATCCTTAAAAACTCTGTCTCCCAAGTTCTCCTGTTTCCCCACCTAGCACTATGCGGAATAAAGATTCTTTCTCAGCCTACAACCTGCTGACTCCGCATATTGGCTTCTTGGGGCGGCGGGCAAATAAACCTGGTTGGGCAGCAACAAAACCAACTTTCCATTCCATGCTGCAGATATTCTGAAAGCCACAATGGTAGGGGTTCTGATCTATTTTCTAAATTTGGAATAATATAGAGTGCATTACAATCGATACTGCGTTGCCCACCGGCCAGGAGCTAAGTTTAGAAATTAAACTGTGGATCTAAATGCTGCTTTCTACATTTGCTGCTAGAGCTCCTCATTCCAGCTGGGGGAGTGGGGGGGTGGGTAGAGGAGAGGAGCTTAATAAGATGGGAAGGGCAGAGCTCAGTGAAAGCAAAAAAAACCCAAAATGATCTCAGAGCTAGGACTGTGTATTTCACAAAGAGAGTTAAATGAGAGGTTTGGGTAAAATAGACAGTGGTGAGAAACAAGGAGGAAAAAAAGTCTCAAAAAGCTGACAAAACACAAGGCCAGGAAAGGGCCGCAAGAAAATAAATTACATCTAGAAGAACAGGAAATTTGAATCTGGAGAGCTGTAATGGTAACTAACAGGATCCACAAAAAGGAAGGCTTTCACACTTTAAATGGTTGTCAGGGGTTAGCAAAGCACTGTAACTAGATTGCCTTGCCACAATTTTTTTTTAAGTTGAATAAAAACGTCAAAACTTTGAGGGACATCAGAAGAGTTACATGATGAACTTTCCTCCATTCAACGTAAAAGCAATTTTACAACTGTCACATATATAATGTTTATGTAAATTACATATTCTGAAATTGTGTGACTTTTTAGATCTAAGCCTCTTGTCTAATACAGAACTCCTTTACATTCCTCAAAAATATTGAGGATTCCAAAGAGCATTTTTATGTGGGTTATATGTATGAACATTCTGTTAGAAATTAAAACTGAGAAATTATTGAAATAGTTACTAATGTATAAGTCTAATAAACTCATCATATGCTTACATAAATATCGTTAGTGAAAAATGACTGTATTTTTCAAAACAAAATCTCTTTAATACCTGGCTTAATAGAACACAGCTGGATTTTCCTATCAGCTTTGGAATTCAATGTATTGCATATGTTGTTTTGGTTGAAGTACTTGAAGAAAATCTAGCCTTATACAGATAAGTAGTTGAAAAGGGGAGGAATATTTTAACAGCTTTTTCAGATGATTGTTGATATTCTTTGATACTACACTAAAACTAGACAAGTAGTAGTTTATTAAAGGTTAGCTGCAATCTGGAATTTGAAATGTTTTCGGTTTTTTTTTTCCCCCAGACAGGGTCTCATTCTGTCTCCCAGGCTGGAGTGCAGTGGTCAACTATAACCTCAAATTCCTGGGCTCAAGTGATCCTCCTGCCTCAGCCTCCCACAGTGCTAGGATTACAGGCAGTGAGCCACCACATGTGGCCTCAAATGTTATCAATGAACTTTTTGGACTCTGTTACATTGGAATCCATTGGCCTATCTTGAACCTGAATGGATCTTTTACCAATGCATGATTTTATAACATCATGCATTGGTCATTTGGAAAATACTGGTCCACTGATTTGTGCAGATCTTCCAAATTTTGATACATTTCATTGTATAATATCAAACAATCACATTTCTTCACACCACTATCGATTTCTTCAGGAATATCTTCAAGTATTGGGAGCATCAAGTCATGGTGGCAGATATTTTCTAAAACTGTAATTTTTGAAAATTAGAGAATTCTGTCACTGGCAACAAATTTTGTCAGTTGTTTTCCTTAAAAGGATAGGCTCACCTCATTCATTTTAGATTAAATATCTGCCAACTACCCAAGTTTGAATAAACATAGTTTGTCTCAGCCTTTGAGTAAAAGTGGTATTCCATGAATAAAGTGGCTAGTTCAGCTTGTAACTCAACCAGTTGCAGTGCTTTACCATGTACTTTGTGTGTAACAGAAGTGCTTTATGTATACTCCTCATCTTATCCCATAGAATATTAAGAAGACACATACTCCAAAGTCAAAGTTTAACAAAATTAATAAGTTCTACTGCTTCATGGAAGACATTCTAAAGTGAAACTGGCATTTTTTAACAATGAGTATGTGGCATTAATATAATTGTTAGTATTACAGTAATTGTCTAGCAGTTTTACCCACTATTGCTTTGCACCATTGGTGCAAACATCAACACAGAAAAAAAGGCAAATAATGTCTTAGTATCATCATGACATAATTTGGGCATGGCAGGTCGACCCCCTGAAAACATCTCAGGGATTCCCCAGGTGTCTACAGACTATGGTTTGAGATTAATTCTGCCCATCCATGCTAGAATGTAAATTCCATAACTGCAGGGATTTTTTTTTATCTCTTGTTCACTGATATGCCTCTAGGGCCTAGCTTACACCTGGCACATAGTAGGCATTCGATATTTATCTAATTAGTTACTTAATGAAGTTAATCATGACTCGATCATAATACTGAAGAACTTATGATCTGTATTATAGGAAACTTGTTTTTTTAAATCTTTTCTTAATTTTTTAATTTATTTTTTATTTATTAATTTATTTTTGAGACAGAGTCTTGCTCTGTCACCCTGGGTAGAGTGTAGTGGCATCATCAGAGCTTACTGCAATCTCAAACTTCTGGATTCATGCAATCCTCCTGCCTCAGTCTCCTCAGCAGCTGGGACTACAGGTTTGTGCCACCATGCCTGCTGGGTAATTTTTTCTATGTGCGTAGAGATGGGGTCTTGCTCTTTACTCAGGCTGGTCTTGAACTCCTAGGCTGAAGCGATCCTCCTGCCTTGGCCTCCCAGAGTGCTAGGATTACAGGCATGCACCACCACAGCCTGGCCTAAAATCTCTTTTTTGAATAGGTAAAATATACAACAGGACAAGTGGTGAGAAGTCTCCCACTTTGTTTCCCTCAAAACACTTAAGTATCCTTCTCAGAGATAACCACTGTTACCAGTTTCTTTCACAGTTACCAGTATTTTTCCAGCAATATTTTATGGATTCACAAGCATTATGTACACAAGCACATTCCTTTCTCCCCTCACACATATGGTGATATACTATCCACAATATGAACTGCCCAGTGCTTTTTAAAAAGTAAACTTTTTTTCTTTGGAATTTTTTAGATTTACAGAAAACTTGCTAAGACAGTACAGAGATTCTTATAACACTCTTTACTCAACTTCTACTAATGTTAACATCATATATAACTATAGGGCTATGTCAATACTAAGAAATTAAGATTTCTACAATACTACTAACTAAATTACAGAATTTATTTAGAGTACACTAGTTATGTCTTTTTAATTCTAGGATCCAATCCAGGATACCACATTGTATTTAGCATGGTACTTTTTTCCCACTTAAAATGTATTTTGAAGATTGCTTCATATCAGTTAATATGCAGTTGTCTCATTCTCTGGAAGGACTATAGAATGAATTCCTATAAGTGGAATTGCAGAGTCAATGATTATGTGCATTTAAAAACTACTAAACTCCTCTCCCTCGAAGAAATTACCACACCCTTCTAACTGGTCCCCCTTTGATTTGAGCATTGCAGGTTTCTTCGAAGTTTCAAGACTAGCATTGGAAAGCGATAAATGTAAAGTATTCAAAAAATTCTGCACACCTCAAAATAGTTTTAAATGTGCGGACACAAATATATACAGCATTGCATGATTTACTTTATACCAGTAATTCTTTGTATCATGACCTGTATATGTGGTTGACTCCTTTTAGGACCACTAGGGGGCTCTGCTAGAAGGGTTTATATAATTTATGTTCGCTCACATAGGGAAATGCTTTGAAATGATGCCTCAGAGTCTGAACTCTTTAAACTTGAAAGAGATCATCTAATCCAGTTTCCTTATTTCACAGATGAGGAAACCAAAGCTGGCCATGAGAGCTGGCATGGGAGAGAACTGGAATAAAAAAATCCCCTCTAGGTTCCGGGGGCAGGAGTTCAAGAAATCCCCTTCTGCCTTGTGCCTCCCCTGAAGGATTCGCCTCCAGTGGCCATTTCTCTTTTTGCTGCCACAATTTTAGTTACTTTTGCTAAGACCATATGTATAATAGGATATTTTACTGATTGGTTAGGTGAGGGAAGTACATGAAATATAAACTTCTAAAATAACACCTTTATTATCCCAAAATGTTCTATTCAAAATGCTACCTCACACCAAAACCATTACTTACTGTAAATTCTAGTAATCACTTTTAAATTGCCTTTCAAACTTACTTTTCACTTAAAACATTTTAGTCTTACCTTTACTCATTTACTCATTCAATATTTATTGAGTGCCTACTAGGCACATGTTCTATATGTTTGTAGAAGCCCTAGATTTACAGAAGTAAAGCTCACCCTCTGCTGCTGCATTCCCTCAAGGAGCTATCTCTCCAACTTTCATTGACATATATATGTGAACTTTCACATGCCTTAGTTCAGTGGTTCTCGTAGTGTGGTCCTGAACCACCGCTAGCAGCAGCAGCAACTAGGAGATTGTTACAAATGCAAAGTCTTGGGCCCACCTTACATTCTAAGGATGGGGCCCAGCAAGCTGTCCTTTTAACAAGCTCTCCAGGGATTCTGATACACATTCAAGTTTGAAAACCAAGGTTTTAGTTCCACCGCTTGGTATTTTTTTCTAAATAGGTCAAAAATCAACATCCGGCTTCTAAACCGACCTCAGGCCTCTTCGTGGAGTACCTGTGTCACCCTACGGGATCCAACAATAACCATCCTTAATTCAATAATTGGTGGTACCTGCGGGCCGGGCGGGTGGCTCATGCCTGTAATCCCAGCACTCTGGGAGGCTGAGGCGGAAGCATTGCTTGGTCTAGACCAACCCGAGCAAGAGCGAGACCCTGGCTCTACTAAAAATAGAAAAATCAGCTGGGTGTGGTGGTGCGCACCTGTGGAACCAGCTACTCGGGAGGCTGAGGCAGGAGGATTACTTGAGCCCAGGAGTGTGAGGTTGCAGTGAGCTAGGCTTGACGCCACGGCACTCTACCCTGGGCAATAGAGTGAGACTCTGTCTCAAAAAAAAAAAGAAAAATTTCGGTACCCGCGATGACGGGACTAATAATGGCACTATAATGGTTTCAGAACAAAAACAACTGCCACTGATTTTCTGAGGCTATACCAACTAAAAATGGGCCGGGCTGAGTTCTGGGACAGCGTTTTCATGCGCTAGACACAGCAGGGCACCTTAAGCCTCTGGGTCCCGGGTCTAGCTGAGTCAGGGCGGCGCTCAGGCCGAGAGTGGCCGCGGGAACCCATCAAGCTGGGCTGGAGCCTTCGGTCAGAGGCCAAATGCTGGAAGCCACGACCACATCACACCGGTTTAAAGAGAAGCGGAGGCACAGGGGAAAAGCCTGGCGCCGGTGCAGGGATGGCCAGCTCGGAAGCCGCACCCTCCGGGCCTCAGACGCCAGCAGGGCGGAGCCACGCGGCCTGAGCTCCAGCAGAGACGCGCGGCGCGGCGCGGCGCGGGCTCCGGGCTAAGGCGTATGGGGGCCACAACGGGAGCGGCTGCGCCGCCCGGCCGGGTCAACGTCTTGCGCATGCGCGGACCCGGCGCCATTTTGGTGGCCGGGCGCGGAGGTGATTCCACACTGAGGAGAACGCGGCGGCCGGGTGGCAGGGACAGTGTTCGTGTGCTTGGGTCTGAATCGCCGAGGGAGGAGGCGGTGGAGGAAGAGGTGGCGGCGGTGGCGGTGGTCGTAGCGGTGGCGGAGGAGGCGGGTACGAATCAGCTGCGGGCGGAGACATGGCCAACATCGCGGTGCAGCGAATCAAGCGGGAGTTCAAGGAGGTGCTGAAGAGCGAGGAGGTCAGAAATGAGCTCCCGGACATCCCTCACCTCAGCCCGGGGCGGGAGGGCCCTCCCAGTGGCGACCCCGAGATCCCCGGTAGTCCCCGGGTGGCGCTCTCTGCGGCCATCCTTCTGCCTGTGGGGAAGCAGCAGTCTTCCCCTCCTCCTTCCGCCGCCTTCCCCTCCCTTCCCAGGGCCCTGGGATGGACGGTCTCGCGGGCGGGTGGTCTAGGGAGGAACACGGTTTGGGGGCTGATGGAAAGGGGAGTATTGCTCGGCGGGATGTGAGCTCTAGTGAGAGTCCCGAGGTGGCAACAGCTGGAAGTGCGGCTGCGGGCTGGGGAGGGAGCAGGCCGAGCCTGAGAAAACCCGGGAAGTGGGTTGGGGGAAGGGGAGAGGTGGTAAGTGGAGCCGGAGAGCTGCGCTGTTCAAAGGGCCACACTTTTGAGGGTATTCTGGGTTAATGCCTGTCAGGCCTTGACTGCCCTTTCCGGAGGGAAAGAGCGACGAGCCCTTAGGTGTTGTTGAGAGGAGGGCATTCAGAGTTGCTCTCAGTTGGGTGTTCGGAGACAAGGGCAGGCGTAATAGGACACTATCTTATTGAGGGGGATAAGGGCATTTTCACCCGGGATAGGAAATTAATTCCAAATGAGATCATTATCTCCTTTCCACTTATCCCCCAATTCCTAGGCCCTTTTATTGACATCTAAAGCTTTTTGACTGGGCAAAGGCAAGTTGTGTACTAAATCCATTTAAATGTTTTCAGTTAGGAAATAATAATGGGGTGTATGGGTAGTTTATTTCAAAATACTGTTTACACGTTACAGTTCAGAGAGTCTCTTCTAAGACAATGCCTCTGTGACTCGTGTTGTGCCATGAAACTTCATTGTGATGTCCTTCATAGTTAAATTGATTCTCACTTTTGAGAAAAAGACGTGTTAAAAACGTGGGATTTCGCCAGATTACTACATTGTTAGATCTCCTTATTAAGTGAGTAGGTTTATCCTGACATATTATACATTTTCAAAAAATTGTCTGTGGTTGCTCTTAAGTTCTGCAGAATTTAGATACAATAGTGCTGCCCACATTTATTTATATAAGATATTCAAAATGCTCTAGTAATTTGTCTCAAAACTATCCAAGTATTAGTACAGTTTTTCTAAAGATCAACAAGAATGCCAGTTTGTCTTTTCTCACTTGAATTAAACAAAAAGTAACACTGAAAATGATTATTATCTTAAAAAAGATTCACAGACCATTATTGAATATATCATTGCTATTTTCCTCTTATGGTTGGTATTTTGATAATGTCAATAATTTGTGAAATTCAGCGTTCAAAGTATGTGATAGGTAATTAACGTAAGTCTGATAGCACTTTATTTGTGCAGCTGGGTTACAGTGATCATGTATCTTTCCAGGTAGACATGGAGAAAATAATTATTTAAAATTTAAAAATGACAAGTACTAGCAGACTTACTGAATGTAATACTGTATAAGTCATGATTGGTTTTACAGAGCATGTGTATGAACTCTGACCTCTGCATTTGTTCATATGCCAAAACTCTGGAATGGAAGGATGACTTTGTATTTTTGTGGTACAGTGCAGAAACAGAGTCATGAATGTACTTATATACAGTGAAACAGCAATTTTTACTTACTTAATAAGAAAATGTATTCCAGGATAGTTGACACATATATTCCTAATGAAACAGCTAATGCTGCTGCCAATAGCCTAAAACATTTCTTCTTTAATAAGGTTGTGCAAGCCTAAAACTTAGTAGATTTCTAATGTTTTATTTTCTGTTACTTAAACATGATAAGTTACTGCTCTGGTAATTCATATGGTCTCTTTGCTTTATGTGAGCTGACTTTTCACCAGGGTATTCTTAGTACTTAAGTTGAAGATTACAAGAAGTACTTGTATTGCTCTAGTAATGCATATTGTAAAAATAATACTGCTCTTTATATGTTAAGGGATGATGAAGCCTTACTTCAAGTAAGTGTCATAGTGTTTCAGAGGAAGATAACAGGACATGCAAACAGACAAACAAGTTAATTTGTTTGAGAACAGTACCTTTATAAATCTGGAAGGAAACTTATTACAGGAACTTAAGTTGCAAAGAAAATTTAGGAAAGAGATAACTTAATCTTGGAATAAATATAACCAATAAATAGCTTTATTTTCACTAATGTTTTGTATTTTCAGTAGGTCCATTTCTGTAAGTGGATTATGTTGATTATTTTCAGCTCATTGAAGGACTTGTAGTACATTCCAGGTGTTTCCTTTTTCAGTGTGTAAATCCAGTATTTTGAATGGCTAATCAAGTATTTCATCATGTCACCTTCTGAAAATCTCCACTTCACCAAATTTTATTTTGATGTTTGCGTTTACTAAGAATACTGGATAAGGATTTTTTTTTTTTTTTTGGCCTTTCAAGTGCCTCTGTAAAGATAGCTGACATTTGCTGAATTCTGGTCATGAGAGATTATAAGGAGCCATTCTTACAGAGTGCTTTGATTAAAATATAGCCTCTAAGATAAACGTGAAAAGCAAGATGCAGAATAGTGTGGACGAGGCCGCCATTTGTGTCAAAAGAGGGGAAATATGTGTATTTGCTTGTATGGGTGAAAGGATTTATGAAAAATGGATGAAATTGGTTGCTTCTATGTAGGGGAATTGGATGTATGAAGCATGGGGTGTAGATCTATAGATCCTTTTTGAATTTTGAGTCATACGAATGTTATTTACACAAAATAAATAAAATAATAAAGGCACTATGTGGGCCTCTTTTTCTAAGACAGTGTTTGGAAATTTGTCAGATGTTAATCTTTAAATATGAGTGTGAATTTTAAGTAGTTTTAAGTAATGTTTCAAAGTTGTTAGGAAAGGAAAATTGATTTAAAGTGCATGTTATAGTTATTTTATAAGTTGAATTACAAAAGTGAATTATTGATTGAGGATATAAAACCATAATCTATATGGTTTTCGTAAGTTATATTATTTACTCTCAGTTATTGCTGCTGTTAAGTAACTGCCATTTGTAGACTGGCTCTTGTGTCATTCGTTTATACATTATTGCTAATTCTTAAGAACATGTCTTTGAATAGATTTTCTATATTTTAGA